>NW_011335366.1:0-10617 GCF_000735185.1 Notothenia coriiceps | reverse complement strand
CCTTGGCAAGGAACCGGAAGTGCTAAAAATGCTAACTTACTTCCGGGTTTTACGACGCGTCACTGCGGTTCTCTATAACGATAGACGCGTCCCGGCTCTTCCACAGAGTTTGCCGCTTGTTTAAAACGCATAAACTGTTGGCTAACAATGTCAACTTCATCATGTCTCTAAATTCCTTCTTTCCCTCAGAAAACATCTATTTTCATTCTCTATAGATTATTCAGCAGACAGCGCAACATCAACCTATTTTATAACAAAATAAAATGTCTTTAGAGTATAGTGCAATTAAAGAAAAACTATTTTCTTTCTTAGATCAGGAACCGATTTAAAAAACGATTATGCAATTCAGTTGACATTTTGTTTGAACTGATTCATTGTGTTTGTCTGTTTCTTGTTGGAGGAAGGTTTTTTTTTTACCCTTACCAATCAGTCGTCAGTGATTTATCCATCCTACTAACATCGTTTCAGCTGATGCAATAGCTGCAACTAAGATTGCTTGCAGTACTTCATGTTTTTCACATTGATGAAAGGAATGTGTCAATTAAAGAGTCAGTGACGTACAGTTAAGCCGATCCTGTCCACACTTGTGGCCATGTTGTAGATGGATGTTGTTGCTACAGTAATCTGTAGCTTTATGTAAGACAAATGTTTGTCCATCTTAATCTAGATAATTGTGCTGTTTCAGAGGATTTCCAAAAGACTACATCCTGTTTTCAGGAGTAATCTTCTAGCAGAAAATACATTTACTCGATGTTGGAAGGTTTCTTATTTCTCTAAATTGTGCAGATTATTTAAAAGCATGCAGGAAGTTCTGTCTAACCTCAGAAAGTTTTAATATAGAACCTTCTTGCACTTTGTTTCAGGTTCTTCAACATACATCTTGCCTAAATGTAATTTAGAGTTTTTGAACAGTGGCTTTCTCTTTACCACGTTTCCATGAAGCTGTGACTGGTGGATCGCCCGGGAAGCAGCAGTTCTCTCAGCCATGGAGTCCTGTTGCGTCTTCATAGCTGTCATACCTCGCTCTCTGGGGGCCTCCTTAACTCACTAGTTCCCCCTCTCACATGAACTCTTAGTTTCCTAGGACTACTGCTAGGATGATTTAAAGCTTTGACATATTCCTTTTATTTTTATGGTAGACCTTACCGTGCTCTGAGGGATATTATGTGACTTGGAAACCTTCTTGTATCCTTCCTTTTGATGTCCTTATTACTTTTCTCTTTTACCAGTTCTTTGAATAGCCATCAATTGATAGATGAGTTGTCTGAATGTGATTTGTGATCACAACTGATTTATTTCAATATACTTTGTGACAATTGGCTAAACCGAACACTCTTTTATTTTGTGTGCGTTGTTAAGCAAAGTACTAAATCTGTAGCTAACTGCAGACACTCTGTTTTGTTCCAGTTAATGTACCACTCTTGAGTTCAGGCATTTCCTCTTTTCCACCGCAGTTGGTAAAATCAACATGCTTTTTCTAAATTCCGGAAGAGGCCTACAAATATATTTTTAAATCCAGATATCGTAACTGACAGATCCTAATATATGTATTTCCAATGTAATGAATGACTCAAACAGCTCTGTGCTGCATTGGATTTTCACTGGAGGAATGTGGGTTGTACATTTCATTGGGATGAAAAATCCCAGATACTCTTGAGCATACTTTTTTAATATTATCAATAATGTTGTCTTTTTCCCCTGATTATTTTAAATCTGTGCTGATACCACTGTGCTTCTTATGTACACTCTGTTGATTGTGTGATTGGGTTTGTATAAAACTAGCAATGTGTCTCTATCACTCTCAAATAATACAACCTGTTTAGACCACAGAAGAATAACCTGACAGAAATAATTAAAATAAGTTGTACAATTTGTAGTAATACAATTGGGTCAGCAAAGGTACAAAATAAAGTTAATCCAAGGAGAAACCAGTAGTGTGTGTTGCCATTACTTTCACCTCTCACATAGAAAAGTATACCTATTGAGAAGAGGATAAAAAAACAACACAAACCTGAATCTTAAGGAGAGTAAACATCCATAAAACAAGGAAAAGACTGATAAAAGAAGAATCTGGATCAATATTTCAAATGTGTAAAAGGCCACTGTACAAGTGCAATGGGAAAGGAAACACAACATAGCTGTAACTGTTATTTTCCAAAGGAGGACACAGACCTCTTTTGTTTTTGTCTTCACTGCTGCTCAAACCAGCGGTCCGAGGCCTTTACACTCCAAATAGTTTGGCCCTTTAAACCTGAATCTGTTTTTGCTCCCTTTGAACCGGGCCTTCACATTTGAGCTTGGTTTTTTCATGGTCGGATTTCTTGTTTAGGCTTTAAAAGCGGTAGCAGTAATTGATAATGCAACTGCAATGATTTATAGATATCAATTTCTTGTTATGTCCATGTAAATTTAGTTTGGAGCAAAACATCCACTTGTAACGGTAAATTATTATTTTGGCAGATTTTGGCAGATCTGTCAACTAGAGGAAATCTACTGTGTTTGAACAATTGCAATTTTTCTTTAAGGGTCACATTTTGAGGGCTGCATGATTTTCATCCAAATGAGATTCTTAGTTTCCAGAATAATTTTTCCTCCCACGAGTCTTATAAACACAATTTCCTATTGAAGCACGCATATCAGCCATGATTGTTGCTGATAATAGTTTTTTGGTATGCTTCTTATATCAGTTGGATTAGAATAATATAGTAAGACTACCATTGATTTGAACCAATTTGAGCAGTCATTTCCTTGTGTGTATAAATCAGTTTTTAAATTGTAAGAATAGTCAAATGTTTTTACATAATTAATACTGTCAACTTTTTTCTGGAGATATGGATCTTAGTAGGAGATCTTTTTTTTTTTTATGCGGATGATACCGTGATGTACTGTGCAGGTCCCTCCATTAAGGAGGCTGTTGTTAAATTGCAGGCTGTTTTTAACATTATTCAGACTCAGCTCTCTGAACTAAAGCTTCTTTTAAATGTTGAAAAAACTAAGGTAATGCTCTTTTCAAAAGCTAAAAAGACACCAGAGCCTGTTTTGGATATTGTAACTGCGCAAGGAATAATACTTGAAGTGGTTGCCTGTTATAAATACCTAGGTATCTGGCTTGATGATTGTCTCACTTTTAAACTTCAGGTCAATAACCTGCTTAAAAAGCTGAGGGTTAGGCTAGGTTTCTTTTTCAGAAACAAGTCCTGTTTTTCATTTGAAGACAGGAAAAGGCTCTGTGACCTTTTTACCTGTGCTGGACTATGGTGACTCAGCCTGGTAGAACTTGGGAGCGTCTAGTTATATGCAACATATCTTCCCGCTAATGCAAATACGCCAGAATTGTCATCATGCACGAGATTCATTGAGGCATTAATCAAGTTCCTGATGTGATTAATGGTACAGCCTAGATGAAACATTTCAACATTATTGGAGCAACTCTTATCATTGTGTTTTCTTTGATATGAAAGCATACCTGCTTCATTTGTATGTTCACCTTGCAATATTTGTGACCTGCACTGAATAGTAAGAAAGTTTAAAAAGACGTATTGTAAGTCAAAGTCAAATAGTTACTGAACATACTATGTAAGTCCAACAAAATCTATAAGGTCTGATACATTCCTGATTGAACCATTAAAGCTTGGTGCTTAATCAGCATCATACTTAGGCTTCTAATCAATGCAAAGGTGGGCGGAGAGGGGCCCAGCCTGCCTGACAAATTACACCGAGTGAGTTGTGTTTGTTCGGCCCCGTCCTTCAGAAATACCTCACAGCGGCTCATGTGCCTGACAGGCTTCACTCATGAATTACGCAGCTGACATCGCAGCGCTCTCGGGAGAAAAAGTTTCTGCTGGGATGTCGAGAGTTTGCATCAGTTGTTTGTTCTTGCAGGCCTTGATAAAGGCTCATCGTCTTCCCCTTCGTCTCTGCAACTCTAATAAATGCCTTTTCAAGTCTGGCGTGTGTGTTTGGATTTAAATGCGGTAGCCTAACAAAGACAGCAGAACTTGTGTTTTGAGTCGTTTGGCTTGCGTCCTGAGATTTCATCACTTTGATTAGGTTTTGCATGCCTTGACAGAATTTGGTGATGGGAAAAGGCACTGTACACAAACCTTGTCAAATACCTGTCAGTCACTGTTGTCAGTAGCTGTCCAGATTCGTCTTTGTGTGTTCGACCCATAGATGTTGTATGATGATATAAAGAAAAAAAGAGGCAGGAACCCTTTAATTTCAAGGAAAGATGCTCAGGGCACATCAAAATAGCCTATCAAGTACAAAAGTACCCAGATCTGCCTCGATCTGCCCTAGATCTTTCTTTCGATCTTCCCTACTCGATCCTCTCTTTTTTTCCTCGGATTTTCCTTGAGTCTTCCCTCAAACTTCCTGGGAGGGTCCCTGGACCCTCCCTGGGTCTTCCCTGGATCTTCCGGAGCTATAGAGCAGGCAAACTGGAGTTTTCGCTGCTTCCATGGTCTCGGCTCAGTCAAATTAATGTAGAGGGAAAATAACTCAGAATTTGCCTTTTGGCGCATTTATAAAGTGCTATTCCAGTGTTCATACTAAGTCGTTTATTTTGCTAAAAATAAGTTACACGATTTACAGACATCCCTCTTCCCATTTGTCAAGTCAATGGGAAAAGGCTTTTTTTGGCCCAATGTGGTCACGGACTGACACGGACGTCATAGTAACAGTTTGGACACTACGAAAATCTGCTTTAACGCCCATATCATTTCCTAGGGGCTTGGTTTGACTGCCCACACCTCGTTCCCTCCACTTCAATATCTTTGTTCCTGATAAAGGCTTGATAATAGAGAAGCAGAAACTGGGGCGCCCATGTCTTAGAACCCCTCAGTGTGTATATGTGTGAGACTGAGGCCACATCAAGTATTTATGCTCTGCAAACCGCAACCTCATTCAGGCATACGTTCAAAGGGAAAGTAACCAGTAGTCATTATACAGCTTGTACTCATTATGTAGTATTGTACATTGATCCTTCTTTCATTTGCAGGATGTGTACTAATTTGTATATTAACACTGCAAGATACTCGCAACGATTGGAGATTCTTAGTAATATATCATATGAGCACGCTCAATATATCATCTGGGAAAGCAGGTCAATTACTGAGGGGATTATTTTTCTAATCATAGTGGATAGATTTGTGGTAGAAACTGGAATTAGCGGAGCTATCTGTTGGCAGAAATTTAGTTTTTAGGTTAAATAAATACGCTTTCATGCTCCCTATACAGAAAAGCAATAGATAACACTAATGTACAAAAAATAATCCCTATTCCATCTTTCTTTTATACAGTGTGTGCTAGTTTTTAAAACTTTGGATGGATTTCTGTAAGATCCCTCATCTTTTAATGCTCATTACTTTAACCTGAAAACAAATCAAAGCTTTTAACAGGCTTTCCTCCGAAAGCATACTCACAGTTAACACTTGTTTATTGTATACTGGCAGCATTTCTACTGGCTATTGTGCAGTCCAACTCCTGACCCCACATTGTGGACATCTATATCAAATGTATTATATGTAATAAGTCAAACTAAAGACAAAACGGTGGAAGACTTTAAATCATAGGTTATTGCTGTATGATGTCCTTTTGTTCTGTTGTTTATGTTTTTATGTCTTCATCTGGAACCTACTGCTGCAGGTCTCCCTTGAAAAAGAGATCATTGATCTCAATGGGATTTCAGCTGGATAAATAAAGGTTTTGAATTGAATTGAGTAATATGCAGTTTGATTACTCGTTTTTTTTTTTTTTTGGGTTTTTACTTTAGTTTGATTAAGGAAGAAATCTTCTATAAATTATTCGTCATCGGCCATTAATCAACATAACGATCAGTTTTAGTCAAGGACAGACTTGGTTGTCATTGGGGCCAATTACACAAAATCAAACCATTTTAATTTCTGTTGAGTCGGACTCTTGACCTAAAACATCCACTTCTCATATATCTGGAAATGATTGGATTGATTAAAAAGGCGGGGACATTTAGTGTAATGTTTGATTGAAGGGTGGGACGAGGTGAATTCATTTTGTTTGGGAGCGATTAGGTTTAAGTGACCTTATGAGAATTGTCGAATTGTGCGAAGAAATCGGTGGCTCGTAGGACGACGACGACGCAGAGGGTTATTTGTTCTAAAATGTGAAACATCATTCCATTCCACCTTCTTAAGAATTAGAAGAAGAGCTGAGTAACTCAGAAAGCTGACAGTAGGAGAAAGAATGAGCGCATTTATCCTGAAGTGTTCCTATTTCTCAGGTTGAGCTTGACATGATTGGTGATTCATATGGTGAAATCTTGTTTTTGGAGATCCATTACTTGTTGACAACCGTTTATGAGAAGTAGAGTTTAAAAAATGACGCTGCCGCTGCTGCTCGGCTGAGTCTCTAAACCTTTTTTTTTGCTTTCTTCTTTGTAGAACATCATTCCCCTGCTTACAATGTACATTAAAATAGCTGCTCTTGCTGAATTTCTTGAATGGCACTGGACAAGTTATCTCTATAGTTTAGCAGCAGGGGTCTACATTTTGAGATGAGATTGAGCTGTTTTGTATTCTTACATGTTTACATGGATGATGGATGCTTTTCAATTGCCCACTGCCCCTCACCAGGACTCTCTGTCCTGCAAGGCAGAAATGCTTTCTCAGCTCTCTCTTGCACACTGTGTTCCTCCTTAAAAGCCATTACTTCAATTGTCCTTGGTACCAAGAGGGAGCGGCAAAACAGGAAAAGCCTGGGTTTTCCTGAGGCTAATTGTACATTAAGTTCAAGTAAAATGGCCCCAGGAGCCAAAGACATTATGGGGAGTTACATGAGGCTTGGTGGATATATCCCCCCCCCCTGAAGTTCTGGCTTGAATTTAAGAGACAGCTTTTTTCTGATACCCACAATTTTTTTTCCCAAACACCTGATGCCGATAACATGCGATTTGGTTGTTCAAATTAGAGATGTCAGAAAAACGTGTTTCCACCAATGGCTGCCCTGGTTATTGTGGTCATACTGTTCAATGATGCAATGTGATGATTCATGGTGACAAGCAGAGTATCATTTCATCATGTGGCTGTTTCAGTGTCAAACTAGCCAGTGTTATTACTGTCCTCTCAAAATGAAATGCATGTGGATATCCACCAAATTGGTTATTACTCAATATCCATACTTGACATATGACTATTGTCTACTTTTTTCTCTTTGTCTGAACAGTGTGATGACACATGTTCAGAGCTGGTTTTATTTCAAGCAAAAGGCTTATTCCTTATTTTTCTTATAGCCAACACATCTCCATTTAAAAAAAGAGATGGTGTGCTGAAAAAAGGGTGATGTATATTCCTCTGTGCCATATACAGTAGCTTCAAAACTACAAAAAAACAAAACACTAACAGTACTAAAGTATGCCATTGCCGATATTAGCCAGCTCCAACTACTGAGTTTTAGTGGAATTACAGGTTGAAAAGGAAATGTGGTTTTGAATGTTCCTGTATCCCAATTGCAAAAAATATAGAAGAAATTAAACCTAAACCTTGAATTTTTTTTAGGTTGACTGTACTTCTACATCTTTGTTCGACTTGGTTGTTTTACATTTTTTAATATGCTTCATCATTGATGTTGTGATTTTAGATAGACTTCTCCCTGTGGCCATGTATTCAATACTTCCAGTCCTGTACCAAAACTGGCATTGCAGTCAGCATGCATTGCCGTGTTTCAAGAACTAGCATCAGTTAATATAAACTAACTTTGTTTTCAATATGTTTCTCTTTTTGTGTTTTCAACCACTTTTCATTTTGTTAAGGAACTGCATAAAAAGACCAATGATTATTTCACGGTTTGTCTTTAAACAGTATTTGAGGACTCTGAAGGGCAAATTAACCTATTTTAAGTATTTTGCTCCACTTAACTCTTTTGTTTAGAGGTCACTCATGCGACCTATGGTGCTTCATCATATCTAATGCAGAGGGGATTTATTGACCATTAAAACATGCAAAAGATGACCACAGTAATCCTTAAAGTCACTTAGTCACATCATAGATGCAGCACGGCCATGCATTATTATTCCGTTAAAGTTCTCTCTTTTGTTGCTTCTCTGACCTATAGAGATTTTATTGTTTTTTAAGCCTGTTTTGCAAGTTTAATAAGAGCTAAGATTTGAAAATCATTTGCAGTGAAACGCAAAAAAAAACCTTATTAGACAAAAGCAGCGTGTCTTAAAGATAGAAGAGACTACAAAGATCAATTTATTGACCGGGCTCCATGACAGTCAATACCCCCCTCCATCCTCAGCTCCCCTTAGCCCATAGGTGACCATTGATCAGGGCGAGATGAAGGGTGAATGGACGGATTAGGGTGATTTCACAAATTGCTGCATTGCCAATTGAGTGTAGCTCTTAAAGACGCTGCGCATAGAGAGAGGCTGCATTATATGTCACTGAGGTCATGGTTCACTAACTACACCATTGTAATAATAACAGCTGCTCCATTGCAGAAAATCTGGATTTCTTTTAACCTTTAAACTTAAGTGTTGGTGGAGAATCGGAACAGTACAGCTGATGTTAACACCATGGTGATTAGTCAAACTTGTTAACTATTTATATTTGTGTATTATTCATAGACAAGTAATTTGTTTTTGCTCGAAGTCATCATAAGGTTGTGAGAAATGCTCCGTAATCAGTTCAGACTGTGGGTCGGTATATAACTTCCACAGTGCTCATGATTTATGAAATGTATTTGTAGAGATTCTGGGTAAGTGTAATATTTCTATGAGGTACCATTCTTTAAACTTTTAATAATGTTCTGTCTGCTGTTGTTTAAACACAAATAATGCTTACCGCTGAGTCATTTTGCCACATTTAAGTCTTTTTCTATGAACAGTTAAGGATCATTCAACACATAAATGTGATTGGCCTTTGAATGCGGTTGACCAGAGTCACCCTTTAAGGTGTCCAAGCTAATGTTTAATGCTTTGACGTCACTTTTGAGTTGGGATTACCAAAGGGCCCTTGGAGAGCACTGAGGAGATCGACTGGTTTCTTTCTACTGTCAGCAAACTGTAACTCTCCGTCAGGGTGGAGCTGAGTGTCAGCCACAGGGGAGCGTATTCCTCAATGAAGCTTTGAGGCACATATTAAAGATCGTTGTTGATGATGTCCTAGTCTTTACTAGCTCAAAAGTCAGAGTTTGAACATATCACGGTTATGAACTTGTTGGGACCGTTTGGTGGCCCACTAAGTGGAAAAACCTAGTGTCACAATACTAATACTAATATACTTCATTACGTGAATCAGCCAACAGTTTTAAATAAATTGTTCGAAACAAAAAGTAAGCTCACTGCATTGAGTTGAGTGAATTAAACCAAAACCATCGGAGCTATATTCCCCCTTTTCACATTTTCTGCTCTCTAGGTGCTGTGACAGAATATTCTTCAGTATTTCCATCAAATACCTGTTTTTTTAATTTCATGCTTCGTGAAAGCCTCTATAATCAAAAGAGATTATTTTATTTGCTTTTACATAGGTATTTTGTCACCAATCAATATAAAAACTAGAATTGCACACTTTTGACATGGCCAATAGTGCATTTACATGCTCCTCTGATTATCCTATTTCCTGAGATGGGAAGTGGCTCTTCCGACGTCGTGCCCGTGAGCTTTAAGTTGTAATGTTGAGACATGGACGCTACAAAGGAGATGTACTTTAAGGGACTTTAGGTAAAATCATTTTTCTGATAATTCCAATACCACATAAATGCTTTTGACGAACTTAGGCAAAAACATAACCTCTTTAGTGGAGGCAATAACAAAACAACGTCCCCATAGTTTCTGATATTAACAAAGAATTAACAAATCAATAAAAAGTAAAATATAAAATCTTCAACTATAGTGCCTTGATATTTGTCAGTAATGGCGCTTTTCCACTGCAGCACGTAGCACGGTTTAAGCGGGCCGGATACTATTTCACCTTTTTTCTTGTCCTCCAAAATCGTGGTTCTTACAACCGGGCTGAATATGCTAAACTAGTGACGTAAACACTCTCGACTGCTGAATGGTCAGAGAGAATTGCTGGCTCGGGGGCTACAACTACAACAAAATGAACATATTTTACCGTGATTTAATTGTAATACACGTTTCAAAATGATGCCGAAGTAACAACATACTGATACCGGTTAGTAAAAACCATGAATTAATGCTTTGACAAGTCTGCAGACAAGACGGCAGGAGAAACACCTTTTGATCGCATCGATCAGGCTAAGCTAACGTTGTATATACTCCGTCTACACTCGCAACAACGGCCTACAGACATAAATAAACCAGCGACTGTATTCGCCATGACACAGACAGTCTGTGGTTTGTACTTGTTTAACTTTTGTCCAGTTTCTGAACAGATATGAGGAGCTGTGAGCTCTGAGTGCTAACAGCTAACGTCTGATGTTTTTGTGGTTCACATTGAAGATGACGTCACGGCAGTTTTATGCAGCGTCGCTCCGCCCGCCGAACAGCCGATTGCCCCGCCTACACTGCGTTACTATAGTTACTACCCCAGTAACTAAACTGTAATGGAAATGCAGCATAAAGTGAGCCTGGCCTGCCAAGGCCTAACCATACCGTACTAAGCCGTGCTAGGTACTGCAGTG
>NW_011335365.1:0-2192 GCF_000735185.1 Notothenia coriiceps | reverse complement strand
AGGCAGGGGCGGACTGGGACTAAAAATCAGCCCTGGAATCTCACCCAGCCCAGCCCACACAAATTGGTAGAGCACGCTAGTGAACTGTCGACGGGGGGAGGGGGAGCCTCGCTGCGTGGAAACGGCCCGCTGAACGGGCCTCTGTCGCCTGTCAGCGCAACTTAAATGATGCCGTTTAAAAACATTAAACATAAAGGGCGGTGCCGGCCGTCAGCAAACCGAGCCCGCCGTCAACGGCCTGCTGACGACCGGCCGTTCTGTGACTTCTCCAGAACACACAGATGGCCAGTCCGCCCCTGGGTGGAGGTGAAGGGAGTGAGCACTTTTACAGCCTTTTTGGCGAGGTGGGGACTCGGTCTCCACAGACAGCCAAAAGTGTGCAAGTGACACTTTACTCGTCTTTTTCTCCTTATTTTTTTCTCACGCTGCGCCTCCCCTGAAGCTCTCTGGCGCCCCCCCAGTGAGGCGTGCCTCACACTTTGAAAACCGCTGATCTAGAGAATTTGCACGGCTCTTATCATGGCTGCCACTGAGGTACTTCCGGGTCTCTTCACTCCGTTAGGAAGGTTCCCCAAAACTGACTATTCGACCGCAACCCCTGTGTTTTTCTCTGTGTTGTGAAGGAGTAGGCCTCACCTGCTCCCTCTTGGCTCCCCTTGGTTACCTCACCTTGCCTTCAATCAAGCTCATGGCCTGCAGTATATCAAGACTGGTCTTTGAGTTACCTGCCAGAGCGTTCCTTCAGCTTTAGTTGTAGTATCAGTTCATGCAGTGCCTGCTTGTGGGCCTAATCCTGTGTTTCCTTGAGCTTCTGGATCATGTACAACAACCTGCTGTCAATTGCTTTTCCATCATCTCAGTTTACCTGACTATATACCCTTCTCAGTCCACAATATCTTAATCCTCTGTGCAATAGACAATTGTTGTCCAAAAAACTCTAAAGAAAGATTGTGAAGGTAAACAAAACCATGTAATCTGCCATCCAAACCACTGTAGGGCCACCCAGAGTTGTTTGATTTTAGCCATGCCTTAAACGTATACTTTTCACAGAAAAACACAATCAATATATTCCTAAGTATTGTGATGATACAGCGTTTATATCTCCCTTAAGTAATTGACAGCGCTGGGATGCACGGTGGCTGAGTGAAGTGATAATACATCTCTTGGAAATACCAAAAACAAAACCGGAAATTGGATTTGGCTCACTATCTGACTCCTGGAATGTCCCTTTAGTTATCCATTGTTGCATCCATTCAACCCTAAAATTAAAACTCAGATTAACGTAACATTAAAGGTTATTTTTTTGTGATTGTGATGGTATGTAAAATGTATATTCCATTGATTTTAGTCTTTTTTCCAATTCCTATTACAATAAAGTATCTTGTATCAAATCAATGAGACACTTTTAATATGTGTTACTCCATTTAAATCAGGGGTGGGGAACCTTTTTCCTCTCAAGGGCCATTTACATTTTTTCAACATCCTCGAGGGACGTACAAATTATTGACCTCTGCTTAAAAATACTAAAATCACAGCCCATTCATTTCGCCTTGATTTCATGCCGTGCAAAGAAAAAGCGACCTCGTAATCCAGATATTTTACCATGACTTGACTCGTGCATGCATGCACGTGCACAGTTGTGGCATGACCACCAAAACAGAAAGTTCAGTCAGACAACTCACGTGTTTCTTTAACATGTTTATTAGAAGCAGCATATAGTTAAGTTTGACGACTAGGCTCGGGCATCATCACTCCATAGATATACATAGCACGATGAGTGATGATCGAATAACTCACCCCCGAGCCTACAGATGGAAGCTGGGGTGGAAGCTGGGGTGGTGGAGGTGCAGGCAAGCAGCAGCGACGTGGAAGTAGCTGCAGCAATAGCAGCAGCAAGCAATGCATAGAGAGAGATCTGGCAGGTTAAATAGAGCGGCATATTAAGGAGACTCTGTTTAGTTGGTTGCAGAGTGGCAAGGGGCGTTATGTATGAATGCAGCATAAGTGCTCGAGTTGACTGCCTGAACTAGCTCGCAGGCTTTGCCCCATTTCAGTCAGACAACGCATGTGTTTCTTTAACATGTTTATTAGAAGCAGCATATAGTTAAGTTTGGCGACTAGGCTCGGGCATCATCACTCCATAGACAGTGGCGGCCGGCCCATAGGGGCGCTAGGGGCGCCGCCCCACCTCT
>NW_011335364.1:0-7261 GCF_000735185.1 Notothenia coriiceps | reverse complement strand
GGGAAAACTCGGGGTTTCCGGTCGTACGAAGCTGGTTCTCTTTTTAGCAGGCTAGATCTCCATGGTAAATTATGCTGTGCGGCTAACCAGGGGGGTATACTACGAATCTAGTTCAACCTAATCTGGATATGTTTTGAGTTATCCGGTTGACTTAATCCAAAACAAAGCCGCTCTCGCTAAACTGTCCTACAACGCTGGCTATCAACTCGTTCGCTCAAGCCAGCCGTGTCCTATCTAGTTAGGTGCGCGTTCACATAAAAGGGGTGGTATCTGGAGCATTCGACCAATCACAAACATGGAGAAGCGTACTGACAGCGCAGCGTCATACTTCCTGAATGAAAAGTCAACTATAATATTAGACAAATATGAAGAAGTTAAACTTTAAACATCCATTACTTAAACACTTTATCCAGGATAAAAGCAGCATAGCTGCACCTGCAAGGTGAATACAGCTGGTAAAAGAAAAAGTGTTTGAATGCGTACATTAACAGTTCTATGACTGCCCCGTAGACACGAGTGGATCTGACTTTAATTACATTTGACTCGAGTGTTTCGTCAACTTAATGTGTTCCTTAAAATAATACTTCTGCATACAGGAGTAGCCTATGTGACACTGTGAGTGTTGCACGGCCAGATACGGCTCGGCTGACTCAGATAAGGAGATACATTATGATGTGATATGAATGATAATGGGACACATCGACGTCTGCACTCACAGTGCCGCGGACTGTAGGCAATGTAATGTTACTTTGATCCAGCTACTTATGTTGTGGCAGATATTTAATTAAGCTTTCTTAACATAATAGTATAATAGTCTGATTGCTCTGAAGATGGGAGGTGATATTCTATTCATTTTCACGTTCACACAGTTGGTGATTTTGGCCGGCCGTCTTTCCTCCGCACACTTTGCTCTGATTGGTCAGCAGGCGGTGCTTTCACTGAGTTGATCTCTTATCCTGGAACCTATCCTAATCCGGAGCAGGCTAGCCGCTCAGCATAAGTTATCTAGCCCGCTAAAAACTCAACCAGCTTCGTAGGACCGGAAATCCCTGAAGTTAGCTTGCTAAACGAAAATCCTGATTCGTAGTATAGGCCCCTGGTTAGCCGCTCAGCATAAGTTACCATGATGGTCTAGCCCGCTAAAAAGAGAACCAGCGTCGTAGGACCGGAAACCCCAAGTTTTCCCTGAAGTTAGCCCGCTAAGAGAAAATCCGGCTTCATAGTACAGGCCTCTGTAGTCCAAACCCCAACGATATATTATTTCAGCAAATTGTCACATTTAAAAAAAAAAAAAAAAGTCTTGACTTATTAATACATGGACTATTTGCTCCGTCATTATTGACTTATTAACTGAAATGTATTAATTTAGTTGAAACCCCTTGAGAGGGTCCTATTATTAGATGAGTCCTTGAAGACTTTGAACTAACCTCAGTGTTGCGTACTCGGTTCAAAAGTTTAAATTATTTCCAATTCGACCTTGTTTATGGCTGACGTTTCGACACGCAACCAATCAGATGACAGCTGTAGCAAGCTAGCAGGGGAGATTACCATAGAAATGAAACATAATGGCTCTTTTCACTGGAAGGCTCTGTGCCCAACTTTGCGTTGAGGGAAGAGCAAATGGCGTATCATGTGAATGCAGCTTGAGGCACATATCTTTGTGAAATGCTAGCTAATGTACCATCATTTAAATTGTCAAAATGTACAGATTTAACAAATATATTGTTTTTATAAATGTAAAAAAATTAAAAGCCATTGAACTCCTCTCATTCTTTTGGTGTCTGCAGTGATTTCCTCGTGCCCGACTACCTGAGCCAGGTCCAGGAGGAAGAGGAGGCTCTGGGAGTCCATTATGAGATAGAGGAGTCGGACCATCAGCCCGTGTACCCGGGAAGCACCTCCTCCATCGCAGCCCCCTCCTCCTCCTCCTCCTCCTCCTCAGTGCAGATGCCCGTCATCTCCCAGGTCTCCTCCTCTACCCAGAATTGCGAGAGTTCCTCCGGCTTCTTTTCACCCGAGCCCCTGGACCCCCTGGAAGCCCCATCCTCCCTGAAGATGGACGCCGACGAGACGGGCGCCATGACAGAGGAGACCAAGATGGACAGCAGTGGAGGAGGCAGTTCCCCTGAGGTGTTTGAAGGAGAGCAGCATTCCCAGGCCAAGGAGCTGGCTTCCATTACCATCGAGTGATTCTAGCCTCCTGCTTGCCCACCATGTCTTACTCTGCAGTCATGTCATATGGGAATATCTGTGCCACGGCGGCTCAAAGGGAGAACTCGGACATGTTGAAACCTCATCATGTAAGGCCTTCAGGTCCCCCCGATGGAAGTTTTCCGGTTGACTTCAGTTGCCTTGATGATGTTTTTTTCCACAGATGCACTTATTTGACTTTATGTTTTACTCCAAATCCAGCAAATTAAATTATTATTTTCTTTGTTTTAATTATTTCCCCCGAGCTTGAATGCAGCAATTTCCTCTTTGGTGACATGAGATATCTTTGGATAAAAAAAATCGGCCCATCACCAAATCTCTAGTATTTTTTGAGTCGAAGCAGTATTTTTTGTAGGAGGGTTGTTTTATTTCCCATATGACGTGAATGCAGCACTAGCTAAAGTCATTTCTGTCTTAGCCAATTCGAGGTCTGTTGAATCCAAGCCTTTTTGGAAAGTGCCTGAGAGATCCATTTTAACAAAGCAACGTGTAGAGGAAGAAGGAGAGGTCTTGCATTTGCCAACAGTGACAAATCAAGTCTTTGCAAACTGAGCTAAATACAATAAAAAAACATTGTAATTCATTTTAGTGACAACGCTAGTTTGTATGGGCAGAGACTGTGTTATTCCTTCAGTGCCGTCGCTATAGGCAAACTGTTTAAGCTCAATATTATGTATATTGCAATAGCTTGTACTGTAGTTTACTATTTGAATGCTGTGTTTGAATGTTGGGTGTCGTGAAATATGATATGTCAGGTGTGTGTGTGTGTGCATTTACTTTTATCTATAAGAACACAGTACTTTTCTTTTCTTTTTTTTATTATATTGACAGAGTATTCCCTTAACACGTGTGCAGTATATCATTTCTGACCTATCATAAGTTATTTTTGTATTATTATTATTGAATACTGTTGTTTAATCAAACCTTGCATCTCCAAAAACAAAAAAAAGCTAGAAGTTTCTTTTTTTATATGAATCTAACCAAATAAATCAATAGAAGACTAACATTTGGAGTAACAAGGTTTCACAATAACAATGTTCTATTCCCCAAAAGGCTTATGGTAATGTAGCATTTTATCTTATTTGAACTTAGGCCTGCTTGTCAAATGCAGTTTTTTTTTGTTTTGTTTCAAGCCCGTTTTTGTTCTAAATATTGATATCTCACATGGCTTTCAAAATCTGGTCGATATACAAACAGGTACACTGCAGATATGTTATGATAGTGCATGACTGTTATGATGTTTCACTTAGGTACAACATGTATTTTTTTCTTTTCCTTTTTAATCATTGTGTGACTTTTGTTTTATTAGAATAACCACCAGCATTCTGTTGTTTTTTTTTACCTAGGTTGCCACAAAGGGAAAAACTACATTAAAGAAATTCCCTGACTACAAATAAAAGCTATGTGTGCAGCCAGGGAGCAGGAAGTGATGCTATCTGTGATGGCCATTTTACAGTCAGAACAGATTACAAGTTGTTGGTATGTGATCATATTGCTTTAAAAGCAATGCAAGTGATTGAATGCAAATACTGTGAGTTGTATCTTATAAATGAGAAATATATTGTGTATCCTTCACCTTAAACTGATAGCACAGTTTGGCAGTTGACTTTACTAATTTCAACTTTATTTTTATTTTTGTTTGGTCAAACTTCAAACTCCTGTTATCTGTGTCGTGCCAACATGGTTGTAATTGTGTACTTGGACATTGTTGTGCCTGTATTTTGAGGAGATAATGATACCAGTGGTTATAATCCACGAGTTGAATGCTACTGACTGTGACAGGGTCGTTTTTTTCCGTCGCCCCCTGAAAGTAGTACAAGCAGCCGACATTGAGAATTATCACAGCAGGATGTAAGACCTCCTAACACAGGGTTGATTGTAAAATGTAAAGATGATTATTGCTGTGATGATGGAATCAATATAACCCTGATCATTCAAGTCGCTGACAGCTGTCTTAATAAGAGCTTGCGCCACCCTATCAGTCAAAACGTTGTGCCATTTGCCCTTTTTATCTGGGTACAAATCACGTTTCTTTCCTACAGGACCAAATGTTCTCGATCTCATTGGGGATTTGCCATGGCAATCAGTAATTGCACATATTAAAAGAGAGATAATCATTGTAAGTGGTCCATGCTATTAGCAAAAAGGGGTCCTGCTGTTTTTGCCCCTTAAAACACTGTATGATGTTGTGCATTTAAGAGGCTAGCCTTAGTAAATGGACCTATTAACTCTAGTTGCACAATATCAACATTTAAAAAGAAAAAAAGTTTTCTATTCTCCATTTGTACGTCATGCTTTTCATCTGTTGTCTTCAAAGTGTCTGTATTCAAACAACTTTTTTATAATGAAATGCTGCTGTGTGTTGAAACGCAAAAGTGCCCAAAATATTTTCGTGAACCGATGGTGTGCAATAAATGGACAGGTGTCGTTTTAAAATATATATATATATATATATAAAAAAGAATGTATTTTGTTTCAAATCAAATGTGACTGAAGGAGTATCAAATAGGCGAGGACCCCTTTTGATCTGTGAAACATGGAACAAAGCTTTGACATCAAACAGCTCCTTTCTGTTTGTTTTTAAAGTTGCATGTTCATATCGTTCTGTGAAGTGGAGAGCATGTTTTCAGTTCTGTCAAGGCCTTATTTCAAGATGACTCTTCATCCAGCGTAGCTTTGATATGTTGTTCAGCATGCCCTCTTCTTTTGATCCCTTTTCTTGTGCAATGTTTTAAGATATCTCGATTATATACAGGACATGCCTTGTCAATGTACACTTGATGTTGTATACGTTTTCCAGTCCTTATTTAAAAGTAGGAAAATATAAGAGAAAAAAATATGGTAGCTCTTCATAATGGCATATATTTTTGGTGACTTTTGTATTATGGTTGCTGTTTCATGGCATCTTTAGATAATCTTGTTAAATGTGTTAAATGCTTAGTTTGGCAGTACAGGGGGCCTTCTTCACTTTGTGACCGTCTGCAGTGTGTATATAAATACATATACAGTATATACACTCATACTATGTTGCATATTCTTTATACTGTTAGGCTACTTGATTACAACCTGCTTTGAGACAGATGTTGTATTTTGTGTCTTTGATACTGTATTTAAACTGTACAAAAACATCCCGGATAGTAATGCAACGTGCACATTGTTTAGGGAGAAGCAACGTTCGTGGTGTTGAGTGTTTTAACTGGATCATATTCCACAGTTGGCTGTTCAAATCTGACAAGACCACTCTGTATTTTAGAGTTTATGGTGTTCTTAATCTTTGCTAGCGTTCTGGCTTTGCAGTCCTGTTATTAAAAAGAGTCGTTTTTGTAAAAGTATAAAATGTAAATTAAAAAAACTATGTTTAAAACTTGTCTGAAGATGTTTTTTGGCACTTTCTTTTGTCTATTATCTTCGTTATTACGTTTACAAACACTACATCATCAAAAAGCAAAGGCTGTGTTTTTAACTACACATTTCACTAGCCTCTACTTGGTAAAGTAGCTTAATACTTATTTTTATTTATTTACTTATAATATATTTAACATAGCTCTTTTAACCCTCACTGATACTATATCGGTGTAGTACCGTTTTTCTAGGCCGGCATAATCCCTGTTGCCAGATTTTATACCAGGCTTAAGTGTGATATGTTACACTTCTGCATTGAAAATGACTAGACTTTTGTAATAGATGTTGTTAAAATGTGTTATTATACTATTGAAAATAAATAATCAGTCAACGGTCAAGTACTGAAAAGTTGTTAATGAATATTTTGTAAGACAGTGCTGAGCAAACCTTTTTTTCTTTGTGTGCTTATATATCTTCCCACATGTTTCCATTAATGTTTAAACCAAGAGAAATCTGTGTTTTTAATAAAGGGTAAAGGCCGTTTCATTTGGACGTATTTAATAGCCGGTTCTCCTTTAGCATTCGTTAGCAATATCACATCTGCCAGAAAATCATAAATATACTTTTTATCCAGTTTCAAGCCACATTTTGCAATACACTCTTGGATTTTAAGAATTTTTAACTCTATTTTAAAGGTCCCATGCTTTTCTGGTTATTACCCGTCCCCTTGTGTATTATGTAGCTTTTTCTGCATGTAAACGGTCTGCAGAGTCACAAACCCTCAAAGTACACCCTGTAGCGAGTAAAACTCTAACACAGAAAATACTTGTCTGCTGCTCCAGAACGCCTCGTTGGAGATTTTTATTTTTCCATTTTTTTCTTCCGGGGCAGGTTGATGTCACTAAGTCCAAATGGACCAATCCGCGGGAGGGCTAATGATTCAGTATTGAGCTAAGAGCATAGCCGTGGGAACATGTTTCAAACGGGGGGTGCTGTGGGGATGACACCAAGGCCGGTTTTGACCAATTTGCTGCCCTAGGCAAGATTTTAGCTGGCAATGAAAAACCTCTACAAAAGACCACTACACTACAAACAGAGAAACTTATTGACATGGAGGACAGCTTATATAAAAAGGCTTCAAATGTATTTAGTATTGTATGAACATGTTTTAATTGGGGGGTAGTCGTCACATCCTCTAGGGAGGTCCCGAGTGTCCTCCCCGGAAAGATTTTTTTTAACATTTTAAAGTAAAATGCTTCAATCTCGTGCACTTTGAGCACCCAATTACTAGAGACTGATCTAGGGGGTACAACTCTAAACGCCCATATGAAAAAGATCGGTTTGCATTTTATTAATCAAATAAGTATGTGAACAGAACCAATAACCTACCATAGCCAATACAAAATAAATGTTAAAACTTATTTTATTTTTGGGGTTCATTCATATCTTATTTTACGTAGTTAACATTTATTTATTTATGCATATTTTTAAATCTCTCCAGTTTTAAACAATATTTTTGGTTTACTGTCCTATAGTATACATTGGAATGATTTCAAACCTGTTTTTATTTATCCTAATAATTATAAAGGAGTGCCTTGGAAATATTTGTTTACATAAATTGTGATCAAAACGTTTGAGACCCACTTAGACTAAAGTGAACTATCTAAACACTCAGAGTCCTTTACCTCACTGAGCCTCTCAGTCTGAC
>NW_011335363.1:0-1118 GCF_000735185.1 Notothenia coriiceps | reverse complement strand
TAAAATGTATGGAAAGGGTCTTAAAAAAGGTCTTAAAAGGTTTTACATCTGACTTCAGGATTCCTGCATAGACCCTGGACATAAATGCGACTTTCTGTGGTCGTGATATTGACTGTGAGTTCGTTACAACACTTTTGAAACAAAGAAAGCAAACAGCAGTGTTTTTTTTTGTCGCTCTTTTTTGAAACACTTTTTGTCTGCCCTACATTTGACTGAATTATTGTGCTTGTGGTTTTCAGGGTGGAGAGAAGCTCCAGGATGCCTACTACATTTTCCAGGAGATGTCAGACAAGTACTCGACTACTCTGCTGCTCCTGAACGGGCAGGCGGCCTGCTACATGGCTCAGAACAAGTGGGAGGAGGCGGAGGGAGTCCTGCAGGAGGGGCTGGACAAAGTAAGAGGAAATATATATCGGTTTTTTCAAGGTTTCAAGGCTTTTATTGTCCTTCGTAGATAGCTACAGTGTAGTTATGTCTAGGGGTCGACCGATTATCGGCCTGGCCGATATTCCGCATTTATATATTCCAGCGGGTAGCGTCTCGAAGCGGAGAAACTAACGCGCTGGGATGACTGTGACGGCTGCTAGGGGAGCCTCGCAGCAACTCTGCTTTCTGCACCACAATCTGGTGCTGCTGAATTGGGACTACTAAATGAGTGAGACTCAAATATCAGAAGTTCAGAACAAGTTTTAGTAGTTTTTATTTTATTTTTACTTCATTTACTTTACTCAGGGTCACAGAGAGGAAACCAGTTTTAAGATGTTGAAAAGTTCATTAAACATAAAAAGGCATTTCATAGAAGTTCTGTTATTCTACATTTTGACACCAAGATTTTATGATTTTACTGCAAATGTATATGGGTTCCAAATATCGGTTATCGGTCTCCTTGATTACTAATAATCGGTAACGGCCTTGAAAAAGCCATATCGGTCGATCCCTAGTTATGTCGATGAAAATAGTACATGTAAATACAAATTAAAACATATAAAATAGAATAGAAATAGTGCAATCAGTCTACAAGTAATTGGAATGTGATATGTTAGATAAATAATTAGTAAGTTGCAAACAGATGGATGTTCTAGTTCAGGTTGTTCTTCTGACATAGTGTACAAACATGC
>NW_011335362.1:50431-55612 GCF_000735185.1 Notothenia coriiceps | reverse complement strand
TCAGATCTACCTCAGCACCAAATCCCTCCATAACCCACCCCTTACCCACATCGATTCCTGTCTGACAGCTATTAAAACTTGGATGCAACATAACCTCTTCAAACTGAACAGCAACAAAACAGAACTCCTCCTAATTGGCTCCAAATCCACCCTCAGCAAGGTCACTAACATAACACTCACCATCGATGGCACCATTGTTTCCCCCTCCAATCAGGCACGCAACCTTGGCGTAATCTTTGATCCCACCCTCTCCCTCGAACCTCGCCAAACAGTCAAAACCTCATTTTTCCACCTCCGCAATATTGCAAAAATCCTGCCCTCTCTCACCCGCCCCGCAGCCGAAAGACTAATCCATGCCTTAATTTCCTCCCGCCTTGACTACTGCAACTCACTTCTTTACGGCATCAGCACTACATCCCTCAACAGACTCCAACGGGTTCAAAATGCAGCTGCACGTCTCCTCACGCATACCAAATCATGGCATCACATCACCCCAGTCCTCAAAGACCTCCACTGGCTTCCTGTCTCCCATCGCATCAACTACAAAATTCTGGTCCTCACCTACAAAGCACTCCACCATTTGGCCCCCCCCTTATCTCACAAAACTTCTCACTCCTTATCAACCCCCACGGTCCCTCAGATCCACCGCAGCCGGACTCCTATCCATTCCCACATCCACACTCTGCAGTTTTGGGGACAGAGCCTTCTCAGTGGCAGCTCCTAGGCTCTGGAATTCCCTCCCCCAAGATCTCCGTGACTCTGAGTCCCTCACAGTCTTTCAGTCCCGCCTCAAAACACATCTTTTCAACTCTGTCTAGTGTCTACCCATAAGCCCCCCCCCCTCTCAATCAACTTCCTCTTGACTGCCTTTTTATTTTTTTATTTTACTATACTTACTTGTTTGCCTGTCCTTGTTTGTCTACCCTCCCTCATATTGTAAAGCGTCTTTGAGTTGTGAAAAGCGCTATATAAATAAAATGCATTATTATTATTATGGAATGTAGATATAGAGTGCCAGTGTTGATATGGGGCTATGTAATTTTATTTATATATATTTGTATTTATTTACATATATCACTCTGTTCCGGTACACAGTGGCGCAGTGTGGATCAGTGGATCAGCCCAAACAGAGAGCATGTGGTGTATGAGATTTCATTCAAAGTTTTTTTCCCCCTTTTTATTTAGTGTTGTCAGCATGTTTACGCTTCTCTCTGCGCTCTTGTGACAGATGTTTTTGTATCAGGAGCTGGTTCTAGGCTGCTGAAATATGTTTCTTTCGACTGCTTTCCTTGGTTCTATCCATGATGTTCATGCTCCCTCATGACTTTCTGCCGTGTTGTTGCTCTTCTGATAGTAGTCTGTCAATAACATGCTGCAACCCCGCTAAGTGTGTTCACTTTACCAACTAGGTTTCTGTTCATCTACATCTCTGGTAATTGTTCTTCCTCTTGATTCCTCTCGATTGCAGTCAGGGCTAATGTGTTTGTGACTGGCCATGAGCACATTATACAGCAATTACACTAATTAGATTAGTGTAAATAGACGTATAGACTGAAGAATAATGATAACTACACACATCTGAATATAAAGTCTGTAATTAGGGACATAATTGCCTGGAGTTGTTTTAAAATAAAGAAATCAGTAGACGTTGTTTTGACTTACAGCAACAAAATCAGCCCTCAAGAATCATTTTATTCTTTTATTTAGGTGCGTAATAAACATTGGAGGAGTACACCTTTAAATCAGTAGAAAGTGTGATGATTTAATCTTTGTAAATAATAGCTGACATGAAAAGCTTTCAGCTTGAGATGCCCCAGCAGACGGAGCAGACTCTCAAAGGCAGACCCCGGTCGGGGAGGGAGACGTGGACAGCTTCTTTGAGAGCTGTTTCAACAGACAGGCTGTGTGACTCAGATCAGAACAGAGGAGATTATGGCATCAAATGATTATACAACCCAGTAAATGGGATATTGAAGAAAAAAAGGCATGCTAGCAGCAGACTGAGAGTGAGTGTGTCATTTTGACAGCTGCTGCCATATTTTCTCTTACTGAGACCCCCAGTGACGCATTTGACTGATCATTATAAAGCACAGCCGTCCTCCTCAGCAGGATGCTGATACTCTTCTTTGGCACATGATGATTAATAATGCAATTGTAAGTGGAGCCATGATATCTCATTAGTACATACATGCATGCATGCAAACAGAGGAGTGGAAGTTTTAATAGTGAATTAATCTGTGGATAATTGCCCTCACTGTCAGGGTCATTAGTAGTCCTCCAGCCTGTCTCATTAATGTCTTGCAAAATGCCCGGCTGTATTATGATAATCTCTCTTCTCCTTTTAAGCTCTCTTTCTCAGCATGGGTTGACTTCAGTTTACTGGGTATTTCATTAGATGGGTATTACTCAAATCCATGGACAGTCAAAGCTACATACATAATGTAGCCTACATACTGAAATACACTGGCACATTAACCACCTGTGGAAAAACCTTCCATCTCATTTATGAAATGATTTAACATGTAATTGGTGCTTAATAGTAGTCAATAACAATTCCAATCTTTTCAGTAATGTTGTCAAACAGAAATACTTGTAAGCACATGTTGTATGGTTACATCTCCAGTCCCTACTGTCCACATGTTGAAGGTTGTATAAGCAAAATAGTTGTTTGAGTAGGACAACATCTTGGGCTAATGTTAGTTAATTATAAACATAATTATAAGTTGCAGTTGTACTCTTAACCTTTTACTCAATACAGTGGCGTGTGGAGAGTGGAACAAATGCTTAAGTTCTCAGAGACACATCATGAAGGGAGATTGTGTTGAAGCAGTAATGAACCAATTTATGAGCAGTTTTGATAAGCTCAAATCAGACATTTCTCCAGAGTGAGTGCCGTCCTCTATCTGCTACTCCCCATCATTATTTCAATACGTTTGAATAGTGCTCTCACTAATCAGCCGCTGCTGCCAGTCTCTGGTTTGGCAAAGTCTCAGACATTAATGATCCAAAAGGGCTCTGGCATCTATCATTTCTTATTTCCTGTACATTTACATTCTGTCATGTGCAGTGTCTGTACTATTTACTCAGTATTTAGTACAATAAACTCCCTGTCATCCTGCAGACATTTACAAAACTATTACCTTGATACAATTGTCTGTTTTTATCTGTGTACCCTTGCAGAAGGTTACCCTATCTCCAGTGCTGCAGTCCTTTTTCACCCAAGAGCAGAGATTCAAGAGGAATACGATGCATTTCCTATGACTCCTCATCCCATACTGTAAAGTGAAGGGCTGGGAGGTTCTGAGACATATTGATTCAACAACATGATAGTTTTCAAGGCTGCAGTTTATGATGCTGTTGAACGTATTGGGCTCTATGAGGGTGGATCTATTATTTAGACTTCCTTCATTGATTTAAATACACTGAAAAGCAGTCTAACCTCTTTACACATACAACAATCACACACATTTCTACATAAAACATTTTCATTAAGCTTACAGTTTTTTGGCCTACAAAAACATTTCTGGTTCATAAGCTTGCCCAAGGACCTTTGCACAGGCCGAGGGTTGAACCACCAACCCTCCAATTGGTAGAGCAGCATTTACCCCCTGAGCCACAACCGCCCGCTGTAAAATTACTTTGTGGCATTACGCATGGACCGATATAAATATAGAGTCCTCTACTTAGCTGTATGTTGGCTGAGATGTCAACACTTCGATGCTGAACCCATCAGCTCTGCAGTCCACAGATAAAGCCTCCTAAATTCCACCTTACACACCATGGCGAAGCAAACATCCACACTCCTCCACAGCTCTGTTAGAGGTCCTTGAAAGCACATCTAACTTAACATCAATAATAAAATGTCAAACCTCTACTTTTTATTTTTCTTATTTGTTCTGCTTTTTATAAACACTTCTGACCTTTTGTGTGTGTCAAGCGATCTGTGTTAACACCGTGTTACTTTCTCAGTTCCAGCATGTGATTCATTCTCACAGCCTGGTTCTTTTGTGTTTGTTGGGCCTGCTGGGGTTTGTTGTCAATCAGATCAGTTCAAACCTGCTGAGGACCAAGTTACACTGCAGTCATACTGTATTCTGTTCAGTCAGTTGAGTTTCCCCAAAACCCTTCTGTGTTTTCTATTCTGACAATTATTATTACCTTAACTAACTTAACCCACCATTAGTCAAACCCTTATTGTTACTTGAGTATTCGTAAGTACTTCATCACTTGCATGTAAAAACACTGGAGAAGCCTAAATGGTAAACTATAACGTTTGTTTGTACATTCTCCAAACCAATGAAGTCATGTGTGAATGTATTCAGAACTTGAACTAAGGACAAGGAGTATTTTATTTTATTTTTTATAGTATGGATCAGGTTTTCAGTGGTATCAATACAAAAAGAAAAGGCATAACCAATATCATAGCTTTAAAGTTAAATTCGTTAGGACTAATCTTAAACTGGCAGTGTTTCCCCTAGGTTTACTGCCTTGGCTGCTCGGGTACCCTGAAAACATTTTATCCTCTGGAGCAGAGAGAGGAGCTGTGGATTATTGTTATTGATATCGTACAGTAACAACGTATTTGTACATTATCAAGTACAGTGTTACACTGTACTTTATTACTTTAATTCAAACTGTATTCCCTTCTTACTGTATCATGTAGCCTACACTTTTTCCTTTCATTGATACATTTAAATCACCTGACTACAGCATATAACATACCTGCTGCAACCCTGTGCTAGTGATGGGATTTATGGCTCTTTGAAGGGAGCCGGATCTTATGGCTCCGTTCCTTTCAAAGAGCCGTTCAAAAGAGTCGTTCAAAAGAGCCGTTTTTTTAAAGGGGGCGGGGTTACTAGGTTTATCTGCGAAATAATCACCAGGATAATGATTGACTGTATTGTCAGACCTAATGTCAATAATCTGCATTGTAAACATGACAAAAGGTGGCGCCATATTCATGTCAGTGAATGTATTTTGAATGTAGCCTCCAGCATCCAACTGCGTTTTCGCGTTTGGCTCATTTTCCATCCGAAAAACACGTTGTCTACCTGTCCTGTACCACTTGTTATGACTTCTCTCTCTCGTGTATTCCGTTAAGACCCACCCCATCTCACTCCTCGTGCTGAAACCTGGTGTTCACTCTCTGTCCTAAACGGATTGTTGGAGCTCGCCCCCCCC
>NW_011335362.1:36210-49231 GCF_000735185.1 Notothenia coriiceps | reverse complement strand
GAATGCACACAAACGGGCAGACAGCAGAGCTGTTGTTCTCCTCCTTTCCTCCGCTCTTGTCTCTGATTGTGAGTGTGTGCATTCGCGTTTGTGTGTGTGTGTGTGTGTGTGTGTGGGGGGGGGAGCGGAGCCCCGCCCTTCAGAAACAGAGCGGAGGGAGAATGTGAATACGCAAGGCGGTGGACACTGAAACATGCACATTGGATAAATAACATAGGCGTTTAGTTTATTTAATAAAAGAGCACATTTTCAATGTGAAACGTGACCGTAGATAGATTACTTCGGTTGCAATTTGGTGCTATATATATATATATATATATTTAAATAATAAAAAAAAAAAATGTAAATAAAAAAAACAAAAAAAAAAACACCTTGAATTTCAGGCAGGGCGCGGGGCTCCGTTTGCAGGGCGCAGCGCCCCGCCAAGACAATGGTAGGGGAAACACTGAACTGGTTCCAGATACATCCAACATGCTCAAAGCTAGTTTTTACTTTTTTCTTGCTTTGGTAAGATTTCTTACACTAACTATATACTTTCTCTCAGTTCAGTTACCTCCTTTGTTTCCCCTTGTTTGTTCTCATGCCAAGTCCGGTACATAATGCTACACCTCACAGAAGTTGAGTGTTTGCTGGGATTTTTTGTGGGAAGTGCAGTGTTCCCCCCCTGTTTGGACTGCAAACACGGGCGAGCTGTAAACCACAGCAGCGTGAGGCCGGCGTCCCGAGCAGTTCCTGAGCAGCACTCAGCAGGCGGAGCGTGTTGAGAGCAGACTCTGGGGGATCGGGGGGGATCTGAGCCAGTGCAGAGCATCAGTCACACTGTGGAATCGGAAACATGCTCCCTATCGGCGCCTCCAGCCTGTCGAGGTGTCTGTGCTCCTAATGCTCCATTGTAAATCCAGCTCGCCTAGACCTTTTCTTTCTCACTG
This sequence comes from Notothenia coriiceps, assembly GCF_000735185.1. NCBI lineage: Eukaryota > Metazoa > Chordata > Actinopteri > Perciformes > Nototheniidae > Notothenia > Notothenia coriiceps. Next base: position 48,302 of record NW_011335362.1, on the reverse strand, counting down.
TGACAGTGTCTGGGAGGATTTTGCAGTTTATATTTTTGTTGTTAGGTAACGCGTGAGAAGACAGCTGTCTCCAGAAAGACAGGAAGGCTCACTGTATATGGATATGTTATTAATGACTTTTTTGCACCTTTCAGAATCAGAATCAGAAACGGGTTTATTGCCAGGTAGGTTGACACGTACGAGGAATTTGACTTGGTGTCGTGGTGCATACATAAACGTGAAACAAACATTTAAAAACACAGATAGAGAACTATTTTAAGAACACTATAATAACATTAAAAAAAAGAAAAAACATAGTTAAAATAAAGTAAAGTAAAGCAGTATTTCTTGACCTCTGACCCCTGCATGTAGCAGCTTTTGTATTGTGTGGAACAATGAAGAAGAAAACTAAGGCTCTTCATCACAGGGTACTGCACTGTGTTCACACGGGGTGATTTATATTTAAACAAAGCTTGCTTACAAGATAAGAGGAGGGTTGATACAAAGGCTGGTGTGTGTGTGTGTGTTATTCTTTCATTGCCTCTTAATGGTACAGATCGGGGATTGAAGTCCCCTGTAATCATATTCCTACACATAGGTCAAGTGCGAAACCTTTGTGTTATATGTAAATGATTCACTTTTCTTAAGGGCTTGTGAAACCCCCGAGGCTGTAGTGTTGTAGATCCTGACCTTTTTAGCTTATATATTTCTATCTGAAAGATTAGCTGTTGCTGTTTTCCCTCTGCACGGCATCAGGCTGAGATCTTCTATACAACAGATGTCCTTCACTTAATGATGTAACAAGAATTCTTGTCTGGTGCCCACAATGTCAGAATACAACCTTTTCAGAGTCTTTTCAAGATGTTCTCATTGTTCTGAATGAAATGCCATTAACATGAGACAGGCTTTATAAAGGTTGTGTCTCTTTGGCATTCAGAAGAGAGGACTTTACAGCAAAGATGAATACATATTATTGAGTTACATTATTACCAAATAAAGATGGGTCTATATTTTCTTACATTTCTCCTCCTGTCTGCCCTTTCTCTTTTTCTCTCTGTTAAATCATTTGAAAACCTCTAACAGCCAATGAGATTTTTCATGGGCATACAGTTTATTCAAGAAAATAAACTCTGCGGCAAACTCACATATCTGATACTTGCATATTTTGTTCAGCAGGATAATCTCCGCATTATAAGACCACTAGCATCATTTTAAAAATCCAACTCTAGACATATGAGTGGGATATTAACTTACGTTTCTAATGTCAAAGAAAATTGTTTTATCTCTTAAGCTTAACCCAGACCTTTTTTTTAGACATCTAACCAAAAACCCAATCAAAACACCTGTCACTTTGAGACGAGTAAACCAGGAACTACTCATCCCAACACACTGATTAAATAAGGTGGCTCTTTGGACTGTTGTAGCGCCACTTCATGTAGCTTCCACAAATGCATCGTCGTTACAAAAAATAAACCTGAAAATCTAATTATAATTTTGCAGACCCTCAGAAAAAAAACCTGTTTTTATGAGCCTTAAGTGCAACTTTGAGTTCAGTGGTTTACTTTGTTTTCAGGCACACGCACAGTGTATGTCTTTTGAGGACACTACCTACACCTATAATGGCCTTTCCCCAGACTGAGTGCTACCCACTAACCCACAGCTTCACTAACTATGTTTACCACCACAACCATGTACCCTCACTATGGAGACTGCTTTCTAACTTAGCTATTTAAAAAAAAGTCTTTATTTCAACTTCACTGCACGTTATGAGATGAAATTAGGAAAAGGCATTGTAAGGAAAGTACTGTAAGGAATAAAGGAATAATATAGCCAGACAAAACTTACATTTATGTGATGTTTCAGAATACTCACTGTCTGAGAGCTTTATTTTCCACCTCCACTCTGCAGTAACATACCTTAATGTGTCAAATTGTTTGTGCAAGGTGCAGAAAAAATATTGTGGGGACTGAGCTGTGCCATAAAACCAGACACACTTTTTTAAATTACAAGAGACATATGCTGTTTCAAACATATCTTACCAGTCTGTTTTTCCCCTTAAGATTAATATAAACCCTCTCACTGCCAGACAGGCTGATCACATTTTGGTGTTCGCTTCAGACGTATACTATAACATAATGTCAGCACTTTCCCCTCAGCTATCCACTACTATGATCGATGTGTTTTATACCTAAGTCATGAACTATTTATTTTTGCTCATTGCCTTGTTTTACGGAGGCTGTTTTACTGTTGGCTCAGGAGCGAACTCACAACGGAGGTAATTAGCTTTAACTAAAGGTTACGTTCTGCACACCATCGATTAAAACACGATTCAGCTATAAGTGTTGTTTGAATATCTGTCTCATCTGTTTTTCTTCAATGATAAACTGGCTGGCTGTCTCTTTATGAAGATGATATCCTGGTGTATTTCCTGTCTGTAGATCCATTACAGACAGCAGTTTGATCTGTGGTGAAGCTTGTTGGATTTCATTTGTTAGTAAGGCACATACGGGGAAAGATCAAATCAACTTGAATAATGTGATTAAGGATATAGTTATTTTAAGTGAGTGTGAAATAAAATGCTTTTTAAATATGTCATTGAGTATGAAGTTGTGCTCGGTTCTCTTTAGTTTACCAGTAAGAACATCACTACCGCTACTTTTATGTGTCTGGGAAAATTAACCCAGAATTCATCTTTTATTTTATGTTGACACTTTTGAAATGTTTGGTATAGGTTGATGGGAGATCTTTATTATTGTTTAGCTTAATTGTAAGACATTATTGTATACTAATACAAAAAAAAAACCTTGAACACCTTACAGCTTTTGGATATTTGGTCTTTCTTCCTTTGTTTGAAACAAAATCTATTGACAACCGGAACATTTCATGAGGTACCAAAATATATTGTGGTCATGCTTTTCAACGGCATCCAAATCTGATAAATCCTAGAGCTGTGCAGCAATAGCAAACGTTCTAGTTGTAAGGAAGGCCAGTGAAATCCCTGTTGGCAGTCACACACAGTTAACCACGGTCATTATGGTCTGTGTAGGCATCTCTGTGCATCTCTCTCCCTTGTTTCCTCCTGTCAATGTCCCCTAATTTTCTCTCTGGGGAAAAGTGGAAATGAAAAATTCCTTTGATAGGCACCGTCTGGAGTTTCAATGTCTTCAGGCAAAATGCATTACCTTGAAAAAAAGCCCCTATGCCCATTTTCTCAAACTGACTTTAGCTCGGGGCTTTCACCGCCCCGCTCTTTTGCTTATCCAGTATTAAGAGAAGGTGTCAATCTACTTTCACGCAACAAATTCCTCGCAAACCAATTGCAACTCAGGTGTAATAAAGTGATATGCATCTAAGCCAGTGACAAAGTTATTTTTCAATTTTCATGCATATTTGAGTGTTTCCAAAGACAACTGTGTATATTTAACACAAACAAGTGAATTACTGAACAGTGTCTCAGAGATGAGAGAGAATGGGTTTTATGTGAAACATCAAAACAAATCTTATGCAATTTCAACTGATTATTATGCTTGTTATCATATTCTGACAAGATAACATGCTTGTTATTGAAATGTGGGAGTTTCAAATCTTTGAAAGGACATGCATTCTTAATACAATTCAACAAAGCCGTCCCTGTTCTCATACTCTGTATTTCTAAATTGTAGTTTGCTCACAGGCAGATCCACAATCCACACTGTGTTTGATGGAATTGTAGTTTGTGTGTATTAAAAGTTGGTTGCCTTCATGCCTGCTTGTTGAAATGACAGTGTTCAGATGGGAGCAGATTCCACACACAATGCTGCTCTCCATCAGTCAGTAAAAGGTCAAGGTGGTCTTGACAGATGTTTTCCTGACTTACACTCTGCTATTGGCTTGTAGACTGCTGAAATAGGTTAGGGTGATAATGTGACACCTGTAAGAGGCAATGCCAACACTGAGGGCTTAATTTATGTCGCACTTTTTGCTTGCACTAACTAAGAATCAAGCAATAAAAGTAAGACATAAGAGTTTGTTTCTACAGTGTTAGCCGTGAAAACCTCCCACAGCCACAGTGTTTTACTGAGCTTCATTTATCATAGACATAAAGGAGAGTGTAAAAGTCCGGGTTGAAGAACAAACTGACACTAAAACAGGAGATATATCTGCATGCAATTTGTGAATATGTGAGTAAGACTTTTTATTTTTTTATTTCACCCCACATTCTCTTAAAACTGGATAAAAAATCATACCAAATGGCCCAGAAAGAGGTGCTTTAGATGTCAGTCTGATATCAACAATGTGGTCCTGAAGACCTTTTACCAGCAGGAAGTCTGATGCACTTCACATTTTGCAAATACATTTTACTGCTGCAAAAGAAAGGACCTCTGAAAGAAGAATAGAGAGAGGCTTCAAGATCTTAGAACAAAACAAAATGCATTGCATATATATGTATATAAATATTACAGTGCTCGATCTGACATTTATCTTTCCTCCGGGCGGTGTTTTCACTGAACTCAAAGTGCTGTCAACTGTGAAGTGTGAACAGAGACTGACGACGCTTTTTCTGTGGCTGTAGGCACGCAGCACGCTCAGGGCGTACATGCTGAGAAAAAAGGAGAGCAAATATTATCAGTTGATGTTTTGAGTAGAAGCTGACACAACTACATTGTTTAACACCTTAAAGACACTAGATGTGGTATATCTTTTAACAAATAATGATACATCATATGACCCAAAAGCAGGACACAGAGGCAGAGTTAAGGACCATCTCTTTTTAAAAGTAAACTCATATTGCAGCACAGATATAAGAGTCTGGCGTCACAAATATACTGCAACACATGTCACTTGGTTCTTGTTTTAACATGTAGGCAAGATTATATCCATGTGCTATTAACTGCTTTGAAGTCAGGAAACTAGTATAACACAAGAAGTCCTCATTAATGTTTATTTTGTCTTTTTATGTATTATATCATTTCTAATTATGAAGTGAAATAATCAAGATGTTACATTCTTATTGCTGTATCGATTTTACTACAATCAAAACTGCTGCATTCACAAATCTTACAGTTTTATGAAGTTTATTTGAAGGAAACTAGGGTAGAACAAAGGACACTAAAAAACATACGTGTTATATATTTGAGATATTAGGCAAACATCTTATCATGTTCTTATCGAGGACAGATAGTTATTAGTAAGGGCTTCAAAAACTGAAATACCAAGACCAATCAATTAAGACATTACATTACATTATGTCACTTGTTAGACACTTTTATCCAAAGCGACTTACATACTCAATACTGTGGACAATCCCCACCGGAGCAATTTGGGGTGAAGTGTCTTGCCCAGGGACACAACGACATGCTGACTGCAGTGGGGTTTGAACCTGTGTGACCCCCTAATCCGAACACAAACGCACAACCCACTGCACCACACGCCTCCATAAGAAGAACATTTATGGACCGCACAGTCAGTGCTCTAATGGCCAATCCACATTCCTATATTTGCATCATTTTAATGCAATCATTATTGCATAGAAACACACACACACACACACACACACACACACACACACACACACACACACACACACACACACACACACACACACACACACACACACACACACACACACACACACACACACAGCTCATGCTGGTTGGCTAAGCTGTAAATACCAATTAGTCTTCATGTTTTCTGTTAATTGTTTTTTAATGACAATAATCCTGCTAATTGCACTCCGGTAGTTTCCATCGTCTTCAAAGTGCTTCGTGTTGCATCTCCGTGATCCTCTCCTCCGTCACCTCGGTGCAAACTCGAGGGCCACGAGGTTAATGGAAACTTGATGGGTTTTATAACACTGCACAAAGCAACAGTCCCCACTGGAAGCCTGACCCTGAGAGTGTCCATGTCTGCACACCATCCCCTCCTCTAGTCTGTGATCGTAGCTGTGTTGCAGAACCAGGCCCAAAGCACAACACACAGATACAAGGAGAGGGGTGAACTTTTAAAGTACAGCGTGGTACTTTAGGCAACTGATCGGCTGACAGGTCTCAAAACCAAAAACAAAAAGAAGCACTGCAGGCATTTTGAGATGTTGGGCAATGGCAGTGGAAGCAGAAGAGCAGCGGTAGAAATGTCAGCCCTGCTGGATGCATCTGTGTGTGTCCACCTCGGGAGTGAAGGTGCGTCAGGGTCCTTACACTGTATAAAGTCCCTCTGCTCTCTGCTGGTTTTCTCCCGGCTCTGCTGGCCTGTCAGCTCCAATGAGCGTGATGCTAATGCGATCCAGCAGGGCTACAGAGACACAACGCCCTCCAACGATGATGGGATTGGTCGCAAACTCTGGAGGAACATTCCGAGAAGGCAGGATCAGAATATTGGTGGGGGAAAAAAAACTCACTAAAGATGAAAACTGTTTGAGATATTTTTCAGAGGAAGGATTAGTGTTGACACTGACAGAAACAGTCCTAGAAAGACAAAGAGCTGTGATCTAATCCACAAGAGGCACAGAAACTTTCTTGGTCCCGTTTTGAGTTCTTTAAGATATATTTTTTATATAGGCTAGATCTCTGCAGTGTTCTCTAAGCTGATGAGACATTTAACATTTTTCTCTGATCTCAGCTAGTATGTGACAGCGGGAACTTCCTTTATACCTGGCAGCTTCGTAGAAATCTTCTGTTGATAGTGGGTTCCAGTCCTACTGTATGTGAGCGGATGTGCATCATTACATCCGGCCACCGCATGCTATTATTGTCCCGTTGTGAGCCCTGGCAGAAGAAGTCTGAGGCCCCAGGCTGCAGATCTCTCAATCCACTTCCCAGCTGTGTCCCGCCACCACTAATCCACCCCCTAATATGCTGAAGGTGGTGTCGTTCTCTAAGATGGTTTAAAAACATTTACCGGATTGGCCCTAAATATACCTGTGCTGTCATCATAGTAAAGTATGTGGCAAACACACAGTTTTCATTCGTCACCACTTGAAAATAACATTTAATTTTTTTGTTTCATACCTTTGTCAGTAGGCTGCTGAAACCCTTTCTTTTAATTGAGAAGGTTGTCTCGACAATTTTGTTAATTTGAAAGAAGGTTATATTGAATGTTATTTCATTATTTTTGAATGATTGAATGTGTCCTTATTCAAAGATACTGTAATGAAATGTTGAATCACTTTAAACCTCTTCAGCTTTTTTAAGATATCTTTTCCCTCACACAAAGGAAATCAATACCAACATTGCACCATTACCACTTCAACAGATATCACTTTTATAAGAGGTATCCATTATCTTTCTTTTTTCACTATTCAATAAAGGCATCAAATAGACACTAATATAACATTTTACAAACAGAGTAATACTGAACTATGTGAAGCTGGAGGGAAATATAATGTGGCACAAATCAATCAACACCGGATCAATCCGAATGTAAACAAGCTAATAACAGAGAGAAGCAGTGGACAAATACAATAGTGTTACCCTTGTGGATTTATGGATTCATACATACAAATCACTCAGGCACCTGAAAGGTGGCACAAACAGATAAAGAAATCATCACTGGCACGTAATACAAATATGTTTAAAAAAAAATAATGACATAATTAAATAATTCAAGGCACCTGTTTCCCATTTGTAATCAAGATTGTGTTTGTGTACGCCTGTTATTCAAGTCCTTTTTTATACACATTTTAATACTTTACACAATGTTATGATTCTTCATACCGTAATGGTGCCATTACTAGTTCTAGTCTTTGATTGTTAAAAATAACACTAATTAGATAAACAAACCATTTTCAGATAAAAAAACGCAGCCTACGAGAACAATGCTGTTTATTATTCCTGGCCATCAATGAAGGAACAGAAATTTGAGTATGCCAGATGAGCAACAGTAAGAAAGAGTGGATCCGACAGTTGTTTATGAGAGAAGCAGCCGATGAGCTGTGCTGCAAAGCAATCTGATGTGACGTGAATGATCAGAATATTGATCCTGATGATGGCACTACAGCCGTATAGAAATTAACACATTTTTGAAACTATTTGAAACTGATGTTCGTTCATGTTTGTTTTCTTGTTCAGCCTTTGCTGGCATCTCTTACAGCGTTCAATAGGAAAGATACATGTGTGTTGTGGATACCTGAATACAGAGAAGGAAGGGAAGCACAGAAGAGTCATGTCTGTTCACTTCCAGCCTGCCACATTGATGCAGTCATCGTGTCATCGTTCATTATCATCCCCATCAGTCAGAGTGTCTATGAAACCTGCATGCAGACAGCCCACTAGCAAGAACAACCCCTTAAATAAACACAAGGCCACAGTGAGTTAATATAGCCTGTAGGGTTTGACACCTTTCTACTTTCTGTTCACACTTATATCACTCTGTCCTGGGTTCCCTGCTCAGTTAGTCTTCCTGACATTTCTTCCAATTGCTCCCCGTTGAAGTTTTTTATGGGGGTAGTTTTCCTTATCTCAGTCAGAAAGGATAGAGGGTGCCATATATTGTGCTGATTGTAGTTTGTTAGCTCCTTATAACGCCATGATGTGAACAACAAATCAAGTCACATTTATCAGATTTGAATTACGGGTCTACAAACTTTGTTCAAACCGTTAGCATTTTGTATTGTTTTAATATTTTCTTAAAAGGGAATTTTTATTTTCTAAGGTGATATGGTAAAGCCCCCTGAGGCAAATGTGTGATTTGACATATTGGGCTTTCATAAGAGTGTGATCCAAAGCCAGCTCCTGGTATTCAAAGCTGCAGAAATAACGTCAGATGGGGAGATACTTTGTACTCTGCAAAGGACAGTATATGAAGTTTAGCAAAATGCTCTTTTTGATGTCATTTATACATAAATTAGTGTCCTCGGTGTGTCAGGAAACTCACAAAGTGTAAGAAAATAAAACCCTCTCTCTTTTCCTCCAAACCCAAATCTCTAAAAACGGGGGTACAATGGAGCTGATCTAGATTTGCGTCAGATGTGACGTAATATCGGAAATGTGGACCCACGGCACTATCAGAAACAATGCCAACTGTTTTGGACGTAATATGGTCTTTGTTTACATTAGCAAGCATCGCTAACACTCAGAGCTAACCTGTAGTGGAGAGAGTATTTGTAAAGAAGCAGGAAATAAAAAAGAACTCACCTTGTGGCAAACCCGCAAGAAAAAAAGCATTTGAGCTCCATACTGTTTCAGAGATAATCCTTGATATGGTTTGGAACATGATAGGGCGTTTCATCACGGCAGCAATCAGCTGAGCATCTCGTAGAATCCTGAGCAGGCTCAAGCTACCCCTCCTCTTTGTTTTTTCTCTCAAGCTAAGGACCCAGATCAGCAGTTCTCTAACAGGGCTGAGGGATATGAGGGATGTCTAAAATGCATGATCTGTTTGGTATTTTGAGCAAAACACATCATAGACATGTTCTCTATATATTTGTATATATTTAAGACCCATAATATATGCCTAAAAATAGCATGATAGGAGAGCTTTAGGTTCAATAGGTTACAAATCAAACACGGTTCTTGGTGAGCTTAGGCCTTTTGCTGAGCTACAGCAAACAGCATTCAGGAGCATGGACGGCGTCAGCAGAGGAGAGAGTGGCTGCTGCATCATATATTTACTTTCTTCATGTGAAAATATTTTCGGGTCAGTGTGACTTCTCTGAAACTCGTTGTCATAGTGAGGTTGCCAGGCAACCATTAGAAACACAGTATAGAAGAGCTTGGAGGACAGACCTCTAAATTCAGAAACTGTTGTTTACACATGAGTTTATTACAGTATGTGTCATTTAACAGACAAGATACTTGTTCTTAGTTCCTGAGTGTTTGTGTTGCTAGTGGTGATTATTTCAAATGTTCTGAACCTTGCCTTAACTCCATATGAAATGCAGTGTGGGCGCTATCGATCGACAGTATCTAACTCAAAATAAGAAAGGAAATGAGCGTGTTTCCGTGAAAGTAAACACTGTTATTAAACCTAAATGAACAGCACGTCTGGAAAAATCAAATATAGTCTACTAATAATGGTATTCAAACCCAATTTATCTGATGATAGGTAATCCGGCAACTTTTAAGCTAAATCCACATACTTTTAATTGTGCCAATTTTCGAAGATTTGTGGGCTCTTAACTTTTGAAGTCTCTTGGCATCACCATCCTTGTATTCATCAAAAAAGGCTGCCCTTGGCATGGCAGCAAATAATTTCTTCTGCATTTTGACTGGTTGATGGTTGTTTTTGATCCAATACAAGAGACATGAATGTGCAACATGAACATGACAGAAAACCCGGATCTCGCTGCCAAAAGCAGAAGAATTGAACATGGGAATTACTATCTGTTTTTAATTTGCTGCTGCCTCTGCCTTACTTTGTTTGCCTCCAGCAGCTCTTGCAGTTCAAGAGAGACTTATTTGAGTGCCTTGGTGTAATGTAAAATGCATGAATGGCTTCTATTATGGTAACAACACTGGAGAGTATTCTCTTTGCTTTTGTGCCACAACTGCAATGCTTCTTCTGAATCACTTGTGTACCCGTATCTGCTGTAAGAGCTTTGTGCTTGAGAAAAGGGAAGTCTATGGGTTCAGAAAAAGGTTAAAAGAAAGCTCACTTGCGCTTCAAGTTACAATAAGAGTATAATGGGTTTCACATCAGCATACAGCTAAAAAAATACAACATGTACACTGAGATGACAAGGAGCAGATTGGGAGTACAAGAGAGCAAACATTTGTGTGCAATTTAGACTGCTCAGAGGACAAAAATATGAAAATACACACCGGCAGCAGAGCCGTAGAGGCACTATTTTTTCCTGTCTAAAGGTTACGTTTATGCAAGTAGCCTGCTCTCTCTGGCCTCGCTGGTACACAAAGAAGTAGTTAATTTCCCTAGCGAGGGATTTGTTTCCGATCTGTTTTTCCCTACTCAAGTCACTGGTTCGTTGTGATCGTTGCATGGGAAAGAGTTGGAAAGCCATCAACAGCTATCACCAGTTACTCCATTACTGTCAAAGCTCCTCACACAGTGGAGTGTGGAAGAAAACAAGTCAGTGGTTCCCTTTTCTGTGGAAATCAAATCAAGTGCTGTTGGTGCTGATCATAGATGGCTGCATCTCTTATATTTAGCACAGAAACCAACCAGTGCTTCAATACTCTGATACTACATGGCCCCAGGGTGTCTATATGACACTTAAGCCCCGGCCACACGAGGACGATAACGATAACGGACCGCAATCGTTATCAAAAAAGTCTTCCGTCCATACGCAACAGGCACCAGAAACGTGTCCGTTCACACGAGACCGCGCGAAAGCGCTGGAGACGCTGTAGTACATATGCCAGGCCTGTAAGTGGCGCTGTACTCCTACCACAAAAGCAGCGAAGAAGGCTTCGCGCGCATGATTGCCATGGTTGCCCTTCTGCTTATTCTCCGCTGTGGACGCTCTGGTTCTTTTTCTCCTTCCCCGAGGCAAGCGTGTTCTCCTGCTGTATATATCTCCGGTAGTCCACCAGCAGGTGAAAAACACCCACCTCTCCGCCTCTTCCAAGGGACGAGGGGACCGTGCAGCAGAGTTTCAGTTCAATTTTTTTCCGCCGGTCAACATGTCCGTTAAAGTTTAAATCTTCCGGACAAAATTAGAAAAGTGCCGGTCAAAGGTCTTCTTTGTTATTTATTGAACTTTAAAGGTCACATGTCATGCTTTTCCGGTTATTACCCGTCCCCTTGTGTGTTATGAAGGTTTTTCTGCATGTAAACGGTGTGCAGAGTCATAACCCTCAAAGTACACCCTGTAGCGAGTAAAACTCTAAAACAGAAAATACCTCCCCAAAACGCCTCGTTGGTGAAACGTCATCATGACGTCATCGTCATTTGATTCTTCCGGGTACGTGCTTTTCGTAAGCACGTACCAGGAACTAAATGGGCCAGCCCTGCTGATTTCTGCTCTATGCTGCAGGCTACTAACAGACAGTTGGGATCGCGCGAAATTCTCTCTGCAGACCCATTCTCACAGCATTTATAAACCTATAAACCTTTTTCTTACTCAATATCAAGCCACACTTATTGTTTTTATTTCGGCTGTGACTTTGTGTGTGTTCAGGTTGAGTTTGTCTGTGTTTGGCTGTGTATCGCTAAACAAGGAAATCGACGGGGGGGGGGGG
>NW_011335362.1:35721-36189 GCF_000735185.1 Notothenia coriiceps | reverse complement strand
TAGTGAGGAGAAGTGAATACTGCTGAATACCATTACCTTCACAGAGATGCTGTATGCGAAAACAATGTGAGTTTGGAATGCACCAGTATTTTTCTATTTTGGATACCTCAACAATTGGATTATGATCAGTGGAAAGGCTCATGACACCTCGTCCTTTAAGTGGATAAAACCGCCAAATCCCGGCAAACTTCTACCGGAGCCTCCGCATGGAGCATCGGCATTCTCGCAGGTTATTCTCATGCTGCTAATCTGGAGATTAAACAGACTAGCGGATATGATTATATAATCAGACAGCTTCCGTTCAAAAAACTTATAACCACATATAATGAGAGAGTTCTGCGAGTAAGGAGGGGGCGTTTCACCGACGACAGGTCGTTCTTACTTTTATGTAGGTGATGGAGCATTTTTGCTTTACCCACAACACTGTTCAACACTTCATTCTGCTTCACTCTTTAACTAAACAACCGC
>NW_011335362.1:14118-35515 GCF_000735185.1 Notothenia coriiceps | reverse complement strand
CTCCGCGATACACAGCCAAACACAGACAAACTCAACCTGAACACACACAAAGTCACAGCCAAAATAAAAACAATAAGTGTGGCTTGATATTGAGTAAAAAAAGGTTTATAGGTTGATAAACGCTGTGAGNGTTTTAAATGTCACATGTCATGGCCGTTTCCACTGATCATAATTCCATTGTATGTGAGTTTGGAAAATTGCACAGTATTTTTCTATTTTAGTATACCTCAACAATGGAATTATGATCAGTGGAAACGGCCATGACATGTGACATTTAAAACAAATGAATAACGACTCTATATAATAATAAAAAAACGGAGCCTCTCTTTTCCTCCCCCTCTTCTGACAGCCCAGCAGCAGATCTCTGAGCAGGAGAGGTGGGGAGAGGTGGGGCTATTGCTTCAACGTTATCAGGAAATGATTGTATAGGCGTAAACAAGGAGCCTTTTCTCCCCCCCCAGAGCGCTTAGTTTGCAGATCTACCCACCTCTAGGGACCCGTTATCGTTATCGTTTTCTGCGTTTCCATGTCGGCCTTGTGTGGCCGAACCGTCTATCTGATAGAGAACTGTCGCAGATACGACCGTTATTGTCCTCGTGTGGCCGGGGCTTTAGGTAATGATCATTTGACATGACACCATTGTATTCAAGAAAAAGCACAATGTGCACACAGTGTGAAATAAAATTGTTATTGACAGGAGCACCAGGTTGCATAAACATCTAGATATTGTACTTCAAGGCGTTGTATTCCATACAAAGATGCCCACATAATTAAATTCACATAATTCAACACTGTGTAACGAGGGTTTTTGTATCCCTTAGAGCAGTTGACAACTTTGCCGAGCTGGTATTTAAGCCTTGTTTTTGTTATGCCGCTGAATACTCTTTGTAAATCGTGCTTCTGAATCAATTAGCCTTGATTCTGCTCACAATGACCCTCCTCCTGTCTTCTCTCCAGTTTCTGAGTCTGGATTGTTAAAGGAGGCTAAGTGATATTCACAAAAGGAGAACACATATCAGTGTTTCCCCTAGGTTTACTGCTTTGGGGGGGTTGCTGCCTGAGCGGGGGGGGGTTGTGGTGTCATTGGGATATATATTTATAAATCCCCTGGAGCGGAGAGAGGAGCTGTGGATTATTGTTATTGATTAGTGCAGTGTTTCTTAGGCTCAAAAACACTAAACTCACAACTTAAAATGAAAACGTTTACGGTAGTTTATTTAGTAAAAGGGTATGTACAATGTGAAAAGTGAGAGTAGATATAGATGAGTTTCAATTTGGTTCCAAATAAAAACAAAAACAAATTATAAAAAAAAAAAAGATTATACATGTAATTATTATTATTTTTAAACACCTTCAATTTCAGGGGGGGGCGCGGGGCTCCGTTGTTGGGGCTCCGTTGTCGGGGCTCCGTTGGCGGGGCCCCTCCAAGACAATGGTAGGGGAAACACTGCATATGTTGAGCCTTCAAAACTAAACCGAATCTTGCTAAAGTAGGATGAAGGTTAGAATAGCAGATTTCAAACCAGTCAATACATATTGCATTTAGCTGGCTGACATTTCAGGGCCATGCACACAATATGCTCTGAATCAAAGTGGATTCAAGCACAATGGGGTTAAGTCGATCAATAGGTAACCACACAGGTTTCTGGTAGTGTCCCCATAGCTCTCCACAGGAAAGGATTTCTCATTAAGGAAAATATCTGATTCGTGGAAATGGTCATCTTTAACCTGTTGAATAAATCAAAGCTTATGTATAACTGATGGACACATAATTCAACAGTTTCCTCGTGAACAACATGTAGCTCTCGGTCTGAAATGTACAAAACACATGATAGGCAGATTAAGCGCAGATAAAGACATATCTAAATATGTAATTGAAATTCCTTCTTATGAAATCCATATTCCCTTCTGCTCACTCTCCAGTACTTTATTTAAAGCTGTCATTCTTTTCAATCTTGCATTTTTTTCCTCTCGGTTGAATGTCAACATTTTCTTTTCCATTCTCTCTATGTAACCTTGACTGATATATTTGCACTCTCCTCTTTGTTTAGGCCCCATATTCCTGCACTTGTTCATTTGTCTGAGCATCACCTTCTCATCTCCTTGCTCTATTTATAACAGCTATCTCTGTCTGTTTGAATTACTATGCTATTACCAGCTTATTGTTACAAATTTAGCACTATAATAGGGAAATCAATCAGTAAGTAAATAGGGGTTTTTATGGCTGTAATGTTTTAAAGAGCCAAGGTGAGAAGAGTCAGACCTTTTTATTTTCTACTATTTACAATTCACTATTAACTTTAAACAGATGGATTATAAAAAAAACCTATTGAAAAAAAAACAGGTGTCAATGAAGATTATTACGAACTACAAAAATATCCCAATTCATAATTTTTAGAATTATTTTCTATTCCTATATTTTTGCCATATCACAGAGTAAAATGTGAATAACAGAAACAATCCTCTTCAGCGGCATCATGAACAGTTTCCCAGAGTTGTTCACTGTAAAGTCGAGCTCTCTGTTCTGCTCTTCATTGATTTCCTGACTGATAGCCCATTCAACTTTCAGCACTGTAGCCAGTAATTGCCTTTTCAGAGGATGTAATTGTACTAAGAGGGCATCGCTGAGTGCGTGGAACCCAGACATACCGGCGGCTGGAGGTGGTGTTTCACATCCCTGTGCTATATTCTCATATCCTGCACTCCTGTAATGAACGTGGTTATTTGAATAGGCATTGTTAGGGACTCTGGGTGCTGTGTAGAGAGCTGCAGAAGCAGATGGAGCTGCGTAGCTTTTGGGTAGCCACTCTGTGTGAGTGTTTGTGTATCTGCTCTTCTGTGCGTCGGAGCACATGTTACTTCCTGCGTGTGAGTATTTGGGAGTTTGAATTTGCAGCGATGCATACTGTGCATCATTCTGTGCATGTAACCATGTGCAAACTTGTGTATTCCACATGTATCGTGTGTGAACAAGATCTTACACGGCACTGTTAGAGTTCCTAATTGATTAGGATGGATGAATCATTCATACCAGCAGGCCTCCTTTGGAGGAAAGGTTCTTTTTTCCTGCTTTGTCTCTGAGACACACTTTAAGAAAGCCTGGATCTAACGCAAACTCTAAGTGTGTTTTTCTGTCTGACTTTTAATGTTCTGTGAATGCTGAGTTGCTTATCTAGACAATTAATCATCTTGGGAAGTGCCCGCTGAGCTGTTTCTTCAAGCTTCCTAAAACTAGGGTGAAAATAAAACAAATACAATATTTTTGTTATAAATGCAATATATATGCAGTAATATGCACGTGAAAGCATATTCTTTTGCATCATTTCTGATGTGTGGGGGAAATTAGATGTTGATGCCGACGATCTGCTCTATGTGAACAATGAATATTAATGAACTAATTCAAGGGTTATTTTGCAAAGCACAATGGCTTATGCCTGGCACTATGGATATGCCTTCATTTTTTTTCCTCAAAAATGTAAATGACTTAAATATACTTTCAAATGCAAACAAAATATATTTGACTCACTTCTAGGCAGAAACAATACTTATGATTTTATAATTTAATGTTATCTTTACTGGAAAAAATATGATGGCAAAGAACACACATAAACCATGCAATGCACATGATGAAAAATGGGTTATAGCCTTTACAGTCTGGTTATAGCGCATTAATTCATAAGTCTCACCATCTTTAGTGGCTATTTTGAGAAAGTTTTCATTTATTTTGTGAAAACTCAAACTATTGAATGGTTACAGCCTCTCAACTGGGAGGATTTGCAGTTTTCTCTATATTGTCTCATATTAAATAGTATTTTTAATTTTTTTATCAACCTTAATTGATCATTCCAATAAGACACACACAATAAACGGTTCAACATTTGACATACATTTGTAGATTAGTTTGATTTGAACTGATGGTTGCAGAAAACTCGGTACGAGCAGGAACCAAACTGGTATTTCCCATGGATAGTACTGATGCATGAGGAGACATCAGCGTGTGATTGGGTTTTCCGCTGATCCCTGCCAACCCGTCAACAGATTGCGGGCCGGTCCCTGCGAGTGGTCGCTCTGCCTGGAAGAAAAATACTGTGTAGGAGGAGTGAATGTAGCGCTGCCAGATTCTGCCTTCCTGCAGTGACAGAAGCGTCGCCAAACTCCCCGAGCGCTGGGCGGCTGCCCGGCCCCCTGAGAGGAGGACCCACTGACCCCTGATGAGAGGACAGGACAGTGAATCCAGTGTTACCTTGGTTGGTTATTGGCTAATGGTTACACAAGCCAACAAATCGTTATGACATCATAAAGGGTCCAAAACCTGATCAGCTCCTTTTCAGACAGGTTTTTATATAAATGGATCAGGACAAAAAGAGAGAGAATCTTTTTTCCTAAACTTTCAGAATCTCTTCACACAGAGGGGACACATGTTGATGTATAGAAGACATGAACAAGTGGATTTTGCATAATAGGTGACCTTTAAAGGTGTCAACTGCTCTCACAGTCAGACACTTCAGAGCAACAAGCCAATAACAGAACATAGTATTGTTCCTGTTTTCATGGAAATAATCTGTGTGAGGAAAATATTTGTATTTCTACTGGAAGGCAACAATCTGTGCTATTGAGATAAGATTGGTTGTTTACAGTCTAAATAATCTTTTGGTTATTACTTTTATTTTAACATTTTTGTCCTGTTTTTACTTCATTACTAGCATCCAGCATAAAAGATGGGGTTGCGCAGAGCACTTTTGCTTGTTGATTGCTTTCGCTTAGCGGTGCAAATTAAACCTAGCGGGGGGTTTAGTGTATCCAGCGCGGTGGCGGCTTTTAACCTGTGTCAAAACTCGCATCAGACTTCTGAGATCATGTGTTCACTTTCCAAATCTGAAGTTTTCCTCTCTTTACTTTCCTATTTGCCCTCTGGCTGTTCCGCGTGAGTTTCTGAAGAAAAGAGTTTTCTGATAGAAAAATATGATGGTGGGCAGCTGAGCCCCCCCCCCGGCTGGTAATGCAGCCCCCGTTGCTTGGTGCTGCTCGTATCTGGAGGCACACAATACATAATCCAAACCCATCCATCTGTCTTTGTGTCTCACGCCATGCGCAGTCGTTTACAGACCGGGCAGGCCAGACGGTGCCGGCCAAGATAACCAATACCCTTTTTCATCTTAAAATATCCTTCTTTTCATGTTTCTTCATCTTCATGCAGTGTAGACAAGCCGAGCAGCTGGAAGAAACAGTGTGACCCTGACACAGAGACACTCAGACACTCAGAAGGAGAAAGCTTTTTGCTGCAATGTTATTCAGTGTAAGAAAGTAATGATGCTACCATAACATTCATATTTAAGTCGTATTGTTAAATGTCAATTTAGCATTAGACTTTCTATTGTGATATTTGAGCAACAATTACTGCAAACATCTAGGAAAACGCGTGTTTGTGCCTTTACCTAACAGGTTGTTTTGGTCCAAAAAATCTCTTGTGCTTCTGGTTATTTTGGAAAAACATTTTTTAATCTTTTTCTGGTGAAGTCAAACATGTGGGATATGATTTTTCCCACTTTCTAAAAACAGTTAAAGAAAAAGAAAATGTACTGTGCTGTATCGGTACGATAAATATATTCTTTAAATTGACAGGAAATATTTACAGAAGCCAGTGAGGACTCAGTAATCAGTAATAATTATGACATAGGGTGCGTCTCACTTCGGTTATTTTTCATTTCCTCGCTCCTCGGGCTCGGTATCACCGGAAGTTGATTTGTCTGCGCCATCTTGAGTAGCGTCCCAGTGGCCTTACTTTTGCCAGAGGATCGAGGAGTGGTAACGGAGGAGCGATAATCGAGGAACTACAAGACCATCCTCCGGTGAAAACCTCGGACACTTGCCCCGCCCCCTTACTGTGTATCGCTCACTGATTGGACGATACAGCGCATGCACTGATCTGGCTGCTGTCAGACGATCAGCTGTGCGGTGTCATCACAAACGGACGTCGCTTCACGTAGCGCTCCGGAGGAAACAACGTCCCATTGCTCTTAAAACTCATTTCCCTGCTTCTCGTGGTTTCCTTGCGTCTCTCCATGCTTCCCTGGTGGGAGGAACTAGTCGCAGGGAAACTACGCAAGTGAGGGACGCAAGGAATCCATTTAACCGATCTAATCTCAAATGCTACTTACAGTATATTGTAAATACCCTCACCAACCCCTCACCTTATTACTTGTGTCATGGTTCAGTTTCAGAACCATAAAACTGTATACATACATTCCATTTTTTACTATCAAGTTATGTCTGTTGGCTGATCCCAGTAATGACTCCACTGCGGTTGGAGTGTTCCTATTTTTTGGGGGAAAATGAGAAGCTGTGATTTATGTGGCTAGATTTCTTTGTTTGAAATGAGTAAAAGTAATCCTTGACTCCAGGGGGAACATCCTTTGGTTGAAATGTCAGTCAGGCAACAGACCGCTGTACGCTTTGAGAACATATTTTTCATTCTGTACTTCTGACAAATGTATGTGACCTGTAGAGCCTTGTGCTGTCAGTTGTGCTGGATGGTTGTTTGTATTCTGTGTGTGCCTCCAGCCATACAGTCCTTAATGCACAGCCTTAAAGAGTAGGGCTGCTCGATTATGGCAAAAATCATAATCTTGATTATTTGGGTCAATAATTGATATCACGATTATTAAAAACGATTATCCATTTACTTTGAAAACATCAATTTTTCGAGAAAGAAAATGTGAACAGTATGTTTTGAACAGTTGATTACCCTGAACTTTAAGTATAATTCATCTGAAAAAACAATTTAAAAAAAACGATTAATTGAGCAGCCCTATTAAAGAGTTGATTACACTGCGCTAAAGTCTTGGCATCACATCAGGCTAGCTGCTGGAGAGTTTGTTTTATATCCGTTCTTCTGAAGAATTACTACCTATGTTTGAAAATAAATACCTGCAATTTTATGTTCAACTTACCTGCTAATTAATTTGTCAATATAGGCTAGTAAATACTTTTTGGGTATATAACATATGAGAACGTTATGGAAACCTTTATATCCCAAGGCCATATCGTTGGAGTTAGTTTCGTGTGACTAATGAGCATGTTTAGATTATTATTAAGTATACAAAGAAGCAGAACAAATAGTGAGTGGTTTAAGACACTTTCATTCACTGCCATGATCTTCAGTGCTCACATGTGGATTAGTTTGCTTTATGTTTTGGGTCAACCATACTTCTCTCTCAACAGAAGATTTGTTTAACAAAGTTTAACTTGAAAAATATATTTTAAAAGATGTTTATTCTTTGTGAAACGGCACCGTCACAATCTAGTGATGGACTGTTTTATGTCAGTGTACTGATAAGTAACCAGGCGGCGGTTTAGAAAGACAGCAGACAGAGTGAAAGAGACCCCGGGCCATTTACTGTAGGCTGCTCCATGCTATGCACTTATTTTCCTATTTTCACTCTCCCTTGTTGTCTCGACTCCATGGCCTCCGGATAAATCACACCTTTCAGGGTGAGAGCAGCGACATTTTTCACAGAGAACAAAAGTGAAGATAGCGCTTGTGGTGTAAAAAGCAGAGATTGGTGTAGCCCTGTCACGCCTCATTAGGATAACTAGTTCATATTCAGAGATGCAGCACATACAGTATCTCTGTTAGACAAAGAAACACACACTGCAGATACATGAACTGCTGCTTCTGCCATTTATCTATCTTTCTTCATTCATTTTTCAATTTTTCTCACAAGAATGGGTGTCGTTAGGCAAGTGTGCTACAATTAGATAAAGAGTATCTCAGGATCATTCTGATTTTCAGTTTATTGGATAGCGGCGTGTATTCTCTTTCCACTAAGCCGCACATGTTGACACCAGAAGTAAGAAAAGCGTGTTGGGTGGGAAAGAATTGGGGAACTTCTGAGGTTGATTAAATGAGCTCAGGATTACTTTCCAACGCCCAAGGCACCATAAAAACTAAACAAAAACAAGATCAAGTATTCAGAGATGTGATTTATGGTTTTGTCTTCAGACAGGTTTGTGCTGACCCAACTAGTTTGTTGTTACAGAATACATTGGTGCAAACTGTGAAGCAAGACCATTGTTCATGTGATGTCCCTGAAGCCCAAAAGGGCTTAAAGTTGGAATACAACTCCAAACAAAAACTCCTACAAAAGCTGGGTTAAATAAGGACTTCACAGTAAGGAGCGTTGGAGAACCTGAACTAATCATATTGCAGGGATTAAAGAATAAAGCTCTTCGACCAAAAGTGCCATCGACTGCTCCCATCGGCTGAAATTGGGCAGAGATTTACCTTCACAGTGTCTGAAAATTACAACCATTGTCGTCTTCTAGTACGCTATAACCAAGTGTAGATAAAGCTTTCTCTTCCATTAGACAGAGAGCCCAGGAGGTTTTCTGATGTGTCCAACAAATTCTGCAGGAATGTGAAGGCAGGCTCTGCTGGGAGATATCATTTCAGGTCCATAAGGTAAAGGGACCTACAAGGGATGCAAAGAAGAGGTTACAGCCAATGGCTCTGTGAGGCTGAACTGGAATAAAATGAATGAAAAACATTACTTCTGTATCGGCCAAAGTTGTATTGAAATATTGTTATCGGCTGAGAAATGTGCAATCGGTGCATCCCCACTAATTATTACTCTGAGGAGCTGTGTTGACATTGCTTTGGAGTTGCGATTGATTCTGTGCTCAGTGTCTGCAGCTGGTTTTGGCTGATGAGAAAAATAACGTTCGGGGTCACATTGCAATACTTGCTAATTCAGCAGAGGTTGCCTGTGTAATTGTATACTTTAAAAGCAGTTCAGATAACATTGAATTTGTACCTTTAAGGCGCCACTTAAACTAATTTTTGGTTAATTCATTTTTTAATTAAATAAGTTGAGTTAAAAAGTAGTTTTTCCTTGGTCATTGCCTCAGATGCTCCTGTGGACAGAGGCTGTGATGAGTCTTTAAAGTACGCAGCCTGCTAGCTCCATCCCTCCCTCAGTGTTTTCTTTCATCAGGGTCAATTATACTCTTCTTGGTGTCATTTTGTACTCTTGTACTGTACATGTTTCAAAGTCACAAAGCATCTGATATCGCAGCACTCAGATTAACATCAGTCTACTCACTGACACGGAAATGGATAACGGTCAATGTTTTTGTAGACTGACTTTTGAAGAATATTCCTCAGAACTGTAAATGTTCTTTTCCCTTGGTGTTTCTACATAGTTTTTCAAGGTTATTGCTTTCAGCCAATCTCTCAGATCTCAAGCCTCTTGACTTTTCTGACGTCAACCACCCTGTGGAGCTGCCTTTACACCTTCAAAGACATTCTTTATCTTCCAGTACATTCATCAGTAACTGTCAATGTTGTGAAATAATGATGACAAGGTGAACTTTTTTTTCTTATGCATCACTCAAGTATCCTTATGTTGAAGTTAATTGTTGCACCATTTTATATGGAGGAATGATCATGTGATCACATAATACAATCATTTGATCACATATTTTATCAATGTGATATCATGATTCCTTCTGATGTAAGCTAGTTAGCTAACTTAGCCAACATAGTCCTTTCAAATATACTGACAAAACACTTATAACTATGAAATGGACTAACTCTGCAAGAGTGACAAATGGCCAACTTTATGATCCATCAACAAGCGCTCCGTTCCCAATCAAGCTGGTGAATTTTTTCTAAATGGTGAACATGTGAATTCCAGTTTTTTATTTGTATCATTTTTGAAAGTGCAGCGCGTTTTCCTAATGTAAGTGTTTTGGTGTAGCACATTTGCACCTGTCGGCCACCGTAGTTTTAGCTTCAAGATGATTAGCATGAAAGAGATTTTAAGAAGTGTTCTACAAGAATGAAGCACTGAAACATCAATTATCCCATCCATTTAAGTAATGTAATATCCATTTAGTATAATTTAAAGTTACATTACATGCAGGAAGAGCATTGTCTGGACTCTATTCTCATGACTTCCTTTGACACATGAAAGCCAAAGCAGCGCTTGCTATTGTTCTTGTTCTATAACCTATTGTAATGTGTGCTGCAGGAAAATAGATAATACAATAGATTAAAAGAACAGTGTGATGAGTCCCTTCATGACCTTTATTCCAGTTAGTGGCGTTTGCAGAAGCTTTTTTTTAATTAACAAAAACACTTTAAATTCTGTAATATATTTTTATTGCAATGTGACAACTGAATCTACTTGCAGATACTTGTGTGTAATTTTTGTTTTTCAACTCGGAAGCAAAAACAAATGTCATATCTCTAGATGAAATTCTTTACTCAAGAAGTGAATTCTCCACCTTCATTTAACTACATTTTAGTCGTACACATGAATCATCCATTCACTCTCAATGAAATATATCCACTTGTTTTGAGTACAATAAATCATTCATTCACTACATACTTTCAAAAGCAATCATTTGTCAGTTTGTCATGTTTTAAATGTAGACATGCAAAGAAAGCAATTAATGCTCCTTTTATTCAACGCTGTAATGACCTAAATATTGATTGACATGTGCGCGTTCGTGTGTGTTGGAGGAGGGGCTCTGTAAGGAAGTGGCAGATTTTTTTCGGCTGTGTATTTTCAAATTCTAGCGCACTCGAGCTGGTTTCTCCAAAATTACATTCCCCGCCTTTAAGCTAATATCTTTACTTATTTTTGGAACTTTACACCACCCTTTCCACAGCTGGTGCTGATATCGCTCACAAATCCTAACTGAGTACCTTTAAAAACTAAATGTCCTCTTCCTGCTGCGAAGAGGCGGTAATAAATTGTCAGTTTAATAAGATTTCACAGGTTGAGTTCATGGTGGACTGATAGAGGAACCTTGGTTTATGCTGACGGCTCACAGTCAGCCTTTGCAAATACCATAATTCAGCCGAGCAGCTCAAGGTGTTTGGCACAACACAGTTCACACAACTTTCTCTCTGCCGCGTGTGTGAGCGTGGAGGGAGATAACTTAAGCAGAAAGCAGCTGTGGATTGAGCCATAAAGCAACGCTGTGACGTCCCAATGGCCTGGAAATCATTCCAGCCTTAATGGCCCCTACTAGAAATGATGAGGCAACATCTGGTATTAACTGCAGCAAATGTCTCAATAACATGAACAAATGAAAACAAATCTGTCGGGTCAGGCGATCGACTTCCTGTTCTGCTCTTAGCGGTTCCTCTTTGTTTCCTTCCTCCTCTTGTCATCAACCGTCCTCTTGCTGTCCTCCCTGCATCACTCTCTCCTCGTGTCAACTCCATTGCTTTTTGATTGCCGTGTATCATAAGCTCCCCTTCCCCAGCGGGAGGCTGTGTGTCTCGTCTCGTTGGGAGCTGATTTGCATCGTGGTGAACTTGAAGACCGCAGTGGAGTATCAGGAGTCAGCAGGGCTCTAATAAATTGAGAGGCTCTGAGTCGTAATCCTGCAATTTCCCCCTCCTGTGCTGACAGAGAGGATGCAGTAACAGATTAAAGAGGCTCACAGCTGTGTGTGTGTGTGTGTGTGTGTGTGTGTGTGTGTGTGTGTGTGTGTGTGTGTGTGTGTGTGTGTGTGTGTGTGTGTGTGTGTGTGTGTGTGTGTGTGTGTGACCAGAGGTTGGAGGATCCTCCTAACACCCTCCCACTGGCACACCATGATGTACTGCTTTGGGCGAAAGTCAGCAACATCGTCAGCATTTACTAATGTATGGGGAACTAATTCTATTTTGATAATACAAATACAACAGCACAGTTTGTGCAGAATATCAGTATGAGAAAACGACACCCTCTGTCCTTAGACCCTCACATCGTACAAGGAAAAATTTCCGGAGAAAAAACCCACAGTTTAAAGCGAAAAAATGTGAGAAACCTCAGGGAGAGCAACAGAGGAGGGATCCCTCTCCCAGGACGGACAGACGTGCAATAGATGCCGTGTGTAAATTGAAGAGATAATACATTTTACAGCGTAGGTAGACCGAATGTTTGGAAATGCATGTGTCTATAATAAGAAGATGAATCCACGAGGATGTCAACAATCCTGTGGGAGCCATCAGGGAAGCAGCATGATGAGAGTCTGGTAGGACCGTAGAGACAGGTTCAGCCACGACTCGAAGTCCACGACTTAATCCAGAACTCAGGATAGAGGATCCAGGGCACAGGACCACAGCAAGAGGATCATC
The DNA here is from genome assembly GCF_000735185.1 of Notothenia coriiceps. Taxonomy (NCBI): domain Eukaryota; kingdom Metazoa; phylum Chordata; class Actinopteri; order Perciformes; family Nototheniidae; genus Notothenia; species Notothenia coriiceps. The sequence goes on along the minus strand of NW_011335362.1, from coordinate 23,382 downwards.
GTCGACTCCGGATCCCGGCATAGATATAGACACAAAAGAAAAAGAAAATTTGGGGGAGGCTCGGTTAATCGGAACATGCAAATACACAGACAGGCACACGCAGTGAGCAAGGTCCCCGCTGGGGCCTTAGTTGGAATTGGTGAGAGATAAGGAGGTACGCTGTGACTACGGCATAACACCCCCCGGCCTTGGATAAGTCCCCTCTGCAAACCTGTTTCCCTCCAATAAAACCTTGTGAGGTCATGGAGGGAAAAGGTTTTGGATAAAGAGAAAATAGAAAGAGTAGTAATAACCTTAGTTTTAAATATAAGATCCAAGTTTGTGTTGCCTTATGTATTCCAGTAACAGTGGTATAAAATGTTCTTAAAAATAAATGTGATCTTTGCCTCGCTCAATTCTATCGGACCTTAAACAAATAGCTTTGATAACCTAACCAGACCTTAATTATAGAGGTGTAAACCAAGAACCAGAACTAAAGGTCACGCCATCATGACGTGACCTTTAGTTATAAGATTTATTAAGACTCTACCTTAATAAGTCTCAGCCATGTTTTAAGATTGATTCCACACTTTAAAAAATGCTCCGAGTTGCTAGAGCATGAATCATGAAGGAATGTGAAGGAATTTACACCAAATACGCAATCTAATAATGCTGGGTATTATTTTTTTCCACAGTCTGAAAGGCAACACCTACAGTAACTTAACACACAAAGGGCTTACCTTTAAAGGAGTTTTGTATATCTTTTGTGTGCATTGGCACAAGGCATGCTGAAAGATTTGGTTGTGAAAAACAATACAACTCTTCAGGTCTTCCTGCCTCCACAGTTGTGATGGAATATCGGAGGGCTTGGATCTGTTCATGGCTTTATAGCATTCAGGAATATATTTTCAGACCTTGACATTGGATTCCAAGCTTCTATTCTTTCCAATAAAGGTGTCTTATCCAGTTGTTATGCCACACAATAAAAAAATGTGCCTACTACTTTACATGAGTCTGGTGAGAACCATTCTGTCTAAAGCATGGGTATCAAACTCAATTTCATCGCGGGCCACATTCGCATAAAGGTTGCACTCAATGGGCCGGTTGTAACTATATAAATATATAATATAAATATAAAATAATGTATTATATATTACATTATTGCCTCTGAATTGGATTATTATTATCGGATAGGATAATAACTTAATAATTAACTACGTCTGAAAGCAGAAGTCTCTTCAGTGCGCATGTCACAAAACGAGATGCATTGTGGGACATGTAGTTTATGGGCAACCTGCTTCTGTAAAGTGGCACGTAACCGTATAATAAACGTATTATATTCTTTGCAAGCTCTTGCAGGGCCACCTAAAATGAAGTCGCGGGCCGCATTTGGCCCCCGGGCCTTGAGTTTGAGACCCCTGGTCTAAAGCAACATGCCCGAGTGTTGAAGAAAAAACAACACATGAAAGTAGTTTCTTTATTTGTGTATACATAAAGAGCTTCAATAAATAATGTATTGAAGTTAAGATTAAGAATCACATTAGGGCTTGAGAAAAAGACACTGGGTGATATTTGGCCGGACTAGTGACTAAAATTGTTTTAAAGTTTTTATTGACCTAAAAATAATTATACATATTCTTTGCTTTTGTTGATTAACATACACGACTCAATTAAAATATGTTAACACTAACATAAGCACACATTTCTGGTAGATAATACTTAGTCACGTAAACACCATACTGTATGTCTGTTGTTCTGTGAAGATACTCCGAGATACCAGAAATGTATTCAACAGATTTAAAATGGAAATGTTCTTTCAAACAATGAGTTTCTGGATAAGAAGGTGACCCATTTACCTAAGAGCCCTGATTTGATGAAGTTGAGTTTGATAAAGTACGTATATGGAACTTAAGATATTTTCAGTGGACATTGAACATTATGTGTTAGACTGAAGGTCTCTGAACGTGTCCTTGCTAGATCTTCTCCACTTTCTTTGAACACGCTTCAGTCAGCTATTCTGATTGTCTGTCAGCCACTTAAAGAGAGTAGAGTTGTGCCTTTCACAGCAGCTGAGGAGAAGCTTTCTTCACAATGGATTAGACAGTCTAATTCCCAGTGAATGTGTTTAAAGAAGCAGGAGAAAAGAAATGGCCCTGTTTTCACTTTCAGCTTTTCAACTGCAAATATCGGATCAGTGAAGCGGAGGTTTTTATGGTCTCAATAAAGGGGGAAAGGACATTTTACTCTTTAAACCGTGATATTTCGATGTGTGTAGTCGGGTGGTGATATCATATTTTCCTTTTTTATTCATGTTTTGGTAATACGATGTATGATCAGTGATGTTTTGCTTCTCTACAGTAAATCACCCAACGTGCACGTCTACAAAGGGATTAGTGAATGATATTGTTATAACACGGATTGAAAGCCCATTTGTTCTCCCTATGACATTTTTTCGTCTATCTCTTTGCTTTATGTGCTGTAGGATTCATTGCTTTTGTCCTCCAAAAGTGGAAGTGTGCAATCAATTTGTCCAGAGGCTGATGTGCAGGGTCAAATATAAACCTCCATCAGGTTTCATTTGCTGAAGTCAACATCCAGGCTACGTGTGGTAAAGAAAATGGGTTCTGTCACCCCATGAATTCTGGCCCGTAGGAGCAGGTGGGTGAGCTTCAGATTCCAGTTTTACGAAGTCTACTTGACATTGACGCGAGTAAGATTGATGCCCGTCGTCCTTCTGCGAGCATTAAAGCCTCTGCCAGAATGTGTTACCATCCTTCATGTGTGGCAGGTTCTGTAATGTACAAAAGGCTTCGTTTGCACCTGGGGAAGATATAAGTCTCAGAAGCAGCTCACATGCATTGTTATATTTTACATCACAGAGAAAAAACTGCACTTTTGGCTCTTCATAAAAATCCCTTTAAGCTTTATTTTCCATTGTATTATTCTCGTTCAGGGAAAGACCAAAGTCAGACGTGAGGATACATCAGCATTGTGCCTCTTTTTAGAGAGTCTTCTTATCTACAAAACAAAAGTTAATATTTATTGGCTTTTCATGAAGTACTGAACATTAATTTCTCTGCTCTAAAACACTTAACAAAAGTAAAACTATTAACCAATGAATTGTGGTTAAATTAAAATGGGCGTATTACTTTTTAACATCTAGCAAGCATTCAAGCTACTACCATTGCATTGACTGAAGTTTTGGTAAAGCAAGTGATCCAGTGCTTAAGGATTTTTAAAATGCTGCTATCCCTCAGTCTGATGTTGTGACGATGTCCCGACTTGTAGGTTTTGTATCCAGCTGTATTGTTCGCTTCTTGTTTAATGAATTCGGGTTTTCATGGCTCCTTGTTCTGGCTTTGACAGCCTGTTAGGGCCTCATCGCTCAGCCTGTGTGACAAGCTGCTGTTGCTCTGCTCACAACTCTGATTCACCCTAATGGCCCGGGAATACACAGAGGGATTTGTTCCACACAAGTGGAGGTAAATGGGTATTAACACTCACTGCTGACAATGCTGCAGGACTTTAAATCCTTTCCCTCTCAGGATCAATGTAGAAACTAGAGGGAGACATTCCACAGAGGAACAGGTTCTCCATCTCAGACATGACCCCACACAGTCAGCTCTCAAAGAAACTGGGAACAATACAATATGCAAGTTTCAAAGGACACCTATTATGCAAAATCCACTTTTTTTTCCCATAAACATGTGTCCCCTCTGTGTAAAGAGATTCTGAAAGTTTCAGGAAAAAATATTTACTCACTTTTTGTCCTGATCTATTTATATAAAAACCTGTCTGAAAATGAGCTGATCAGATTTTGGCCATCTTATGATGTCATAATGTTTTTTTGGCTTCTGTAACCATTAGCCAATCACCAACCAAGGTGACCCCCCCCCCCCCNCCTCTTATCACCTGAATCTCCTCCTAGAGCACCATTGAGTTCTTTCTAACCAAATATCTCTCAGAGGGGCGTGGGGAGTGGCTCCTTATTTTCATCTAAAGTAACAGACAGAGAATTAGCACTTTTGAAACAGGGCTGAAACAGAGGGGATTATGGGATGCTTCAATGATCTGTTTGGTGTTTGGAGCAAAACACTTCAGAGACATGTTTTGTCTGAGAACTATAATAAAGTAATGAAAAACAGTATAATAGAGGACCTTTAAGGCTTGGACTTCTTACATTATAACATTGTAAACAGCTCTGACACTTCAGTGTCGCATAGCAAAACCTTGTTCCAACCCACAGCACTTTATGTTACACTCTGGAGGAGATTCAACAGTTTCCAGAGGCATCAATCATCTCTGGATTGTTTTTACATTTCTCTTCATAAAACAGTGCAAATTATAATGAGAATTGTATACAATTGTGCAGCTATTACCATAAAAAGTCATTGGGTTTGAATATATCATCATCAATTATGAGTAGGGGCAAAAACATTTACCAATGATGATGGCTACCTCAAACCTCAAATGTACCACATTGTTGATACAATATTTACTAGCACTATTATGTGTACCATAACCCAACCCAAAGAGAAATCCAATGCTCTTTAGCTGCTCAATGCTCCATATGTTCTCCATTAGTCTCTAACTGTGTGTCTGCTGTTAGCTGCTCAGCAGGTAGTGTGCAGTGTTTTTAAACGTTTTTCGGCTTTAATGGGAGCTATAAGAACTGAGGGTTGTGGGCCAGAGAGAAACATCACCTGAAACTAGCTTTTCTGTTTTAGAAAGCTGAGGGGAGCTGCAGTTAAAGACGTCATTTATTTTTTGGTTCACCACTTGCTACACCCATCACTTTGTCATGTCATGTTACCCCTTCATTGAATTCATTGTTAATATAAAGTCTTTCCCTGCATAAATTAGCATAGCAGCTAGCACATATGTTCCTTACTCAGAGCCACTTTATGGCGCTGCGTCTGCAAACAAAACACCACAATTGAATGTCTTCCTGCAATCACATTTTTGCAGCCTAACATTGTTGATCCAGAGCTGCTAATGGTAGCTAGAGAAACTTGTTAGATTGTCTTTTAAACGAAATAAGGCTCTCAGACCTTCATCAGTAGAAGTGTTTCATTGGGCAGTAACAAATATTCATGAAAATGAAGCAAAACATCTATTAACCAATTCTCACTTTGATATGAAAATCATCCTTTTGATTATAAAGAACAGATGGTTTTAAAGTCACGCGTCAGGTTGACTTTTACTGCAGAGGTTAAGGGTCTTGTACAGTTTTAATGTTTGTGATAAAAGTCTTTATTGTGACAGAGGAATTGGCTGCAGTCTGTGATATATTGGAAGATTGTAATCTCATCGACCTCTGGAGAAGTGAACGTGCTGACTCATGAAAGTCTGTCCTTTCCTGTAATGTCCGTTTGCTCTCATCTGAAGGGAAATGGTTGGAATGCAGGAGACGATCCTCAGAGTGTGTGACAGCAGTTAGGTCAGCCGTGTGTGTGTGTGTGTGTGTGCGTGCGTGCGTGTCTGGGTGTGTGCTGTGGTTGATAGACGGCTTGATTTGAACAGTGGATGTTGTGCAGTGAGAAGTAATAACTAGTGTTACTCAGAGCCGTGTGAATTTCCACAGGCTGTCTCTTGGTTTCAGAGAGTGATAGATGGTTCCTATTAAAGTATGGGAGGCAATTAAAAAGAGACAAGGAGAGCCGATCCCTCTCATCTGTAATCACTCCACCTGCCTCTCTACAGTGAGGCTGCAGAGGACAGCTGCAAGCATGGCAGAGATACACTCATTTATTGATGTTTTAAGAGAGTAGTGTCACATGTCATGTAGGGCTGTTCTCAACTACAGAAATGTATAGTCAACTAACTCTTGTATAACTATTTTTCTACTTTTTTCAACTTAACGACAATCAGTTGATTTATTAACCGGTTGTTTTGTAAACTTAGTTTCCGTACAAAGAATCTTGCAAACGCACAACTTTATATGTTGAGTTGACCAGAGATTTCAGTTCAGTTATATCATTTTGGTTTTGTATAGAAATTGTTGAGCAATATTTCTCAAGGTACCTACAGTTCCTGAAGGCAACATGACTGCTGAAGGCCTGTCACTCTTGACTCAAAGCCCCTGAAGGCCCGCCCCCCACACAACATCCCGTCCAGAGACCTGAAAGAGAAAAAAAGATTTGAAAGAGTTCTGAATCTGAAAGCATGAAAACTGCAGCTGTAAAAAAAGGACTCAAATTATAACAGATTTGTAATGAAAAAAAATTGAACTGAATCAAAACCATATTCAACCTGACATTGAAAATACTTATTTTTTGTTTGAATACATCGTGCAACACAAGCTCATGATCAAAACCTTTTTCCCTTACTCAACTAACTAAAACATTGATTAATGGTCCTGGTTATTTTTTTGTTATCAGCTTTTTATTTGCCAAAGTTCCTCAAATGTCACACAGTCTTCATCAGTGTGTGTTTTAACACATTTACTACTGCTTCAAAAGCACAGCAGCTTTCCTGCCTAGCACTTTGTAGCTCTGGCAAAAAAAGTAAGTCCAAGGTTTATCTACACTCTTCCAAAGTCCTGCTCCCATTTAAGGGATTACACCTGTGTCTTCGCTGGACGAAGATTTCTGTTTGGTCCTTTCCTCGTCTCCTGCTCTCTAGCCCAGGTTACTCTGACAAGCTGTTCAGAAACTCAGGGGGGGGGGAGGGGGGCTGGTACCCTGGGAACAATTCAACATAATAGTCATGCTGGTAAATCATATCCTAGGGGCTCAGAACCGCAGTTTAACAGCAGATCTATTTTCAGAAGTTCTACTTTAAGTGGTCCATTGTTCTCCTGCACCAGATACAAGGTGTTGCTGAGGCTGCTTTGCCGCTTTAGAATGTATGTGTGTGTGTGTGTGTGTGTGTGTGTGTGTGTGTGTGTGTGTGTGTGTGTGTGTGTGTAGTTTTCTGCTGTGTGTCATAACACTTTCCCTGAAATAAACATCAGCCCACTAACATCAGAAGAATCTATGTCTCTAGAAAAAATACATATATATACTTTAAAGAGCAGAGATGGTAACCTACAAAGTAAAAGCCATTTATTTGTTTAGAGGGATCATTCAAATGTTTACATAAACACATATTATTTATTTTTTTAAAGTATGATTTACATTTAGAATTGTGATGGCGGTAAGGATATAGATGGCACTGTTTGTTTCATGTCATTAATAAGAAGATCATGTTGCCAATGTCTGGAAAAGAAAAACACAAGCAGCTGAGTCTTTATGATGAGTCAGGTGGGAATATATGATGAGTCAGGTGGGAATATATGATGAGTCAGGTGGGAATATGTGATGAGTCAGGTGGGAATATGTGATGAGTCAGGTGGGAATATATGATGAGTCAGGTGGGAATATGTGATGAGTCAGGTGGGAATATATGATGAGTCAGGTGGGAATATGTGATGAGTCAGGTGGGAATATGTAAAGCTGATTTCTGGTGATGATATCAGTTATGACAATGCTCTATCCACGGTTGTAGGTATTATAAGGGTAAAAACTAGACTACCACTATTAACCAGTGTTATTAAAATGTGAATAGTTTCTGTGTTTCTTCCTTTTATTAGAAGGTGTTATTAAAAGTGCTTCTTCTCTCTCATCTTGATTCCTTTGTGTCCAGCCGTCATTTTATGAGCTCTTGTTCTGTCACTTTCACTACATTTAAAGGAGTTTGACGCTGGTATGAAAGTTTGGTTGAACAGTTCCCATACATCTTCCATCTCCTCCCTCTTTCGAGCCTCATGTTAAGACTCTTTGTTCTTTTTTATTCAAGACTGCTTCTGTCTTGAATAAATTGAGAGCACTGACTCTACAACCTTAGGCCTTTTTCTATTAACTGGGATTCTATAAATATAACTCACTCCTTGGCCTGTATTGTGATTTCAATTATTTAAGAATTCATTAAGCAAGCAGTTGTTTTTTCCTGGATAGCAGACCTGTGGGAGGGCTCGGGTGCATTAACCCTGAAGATTTATAGAAGGCTTACATCATTCCCTGCAAACGTGGTAAAAGTGTCTCACAGGTGCAAAAGAAATACACTAATCGCTAATTCCCCAGTACTTTCTTCTTTAACTGCGTTTTGCCATTATTTTGTTAAACTTATCCTTAGTTGTTAAACTTAAGACTTACTCAGGGTTATCAATGCTCTTCCTAACTAACACTGTTCAGTTGTGTCTTGTTTGTGTTGCATAGTGTTTATCCGATGGACAGAAAGAAGCCAGTGCTTTTACCTTGCTCACAGTGAAATATTTTACAGTGAACACTTTCATGAAAATGTATCCTGTCTTTGATCCGGCTTTGGACTTTTTCTGGGTTCCTCTACAATTCCCTTCCCCTGGCTGGTTCATACATTACAGTTATAAGAAGCATTATCTTGTTGGATTGCACATATTCTTTCTACTTTGCAAACTTTTGCACACTCATTGAACATATTTAAGATTTTACACATTTTAACAAGCCAGAATAGTCCGGCTGAGCTGATAATGTTGTGTTTTCCACATACAGTATGAATGCATTGCCTTCAGGGTTCACAGCTTGTGGCCAGTAATTGAGTTGATGTTCTAGTTCAGATCTTCACTTAACGATTATTACATGTATTTGGTAATAACAAATATATAAAAACACAAAAACGTGGATTAATAACCGAACAATCCCTGAATTTTTGTGCAAGAGTAGCAGAAATGTAGGTTTCCTTTCTTATAATTGTTGGACATCTTATAGACTAAAAGATGAATTGATGAATCCAGGAAATATTAAGCAGATTCAAATATAATTACATAGTTAACATATTCCTATAGTTGCAACCCTGATTAACAATGATGTCAACTGATTTATTAATTGACTAACTGTGTAGCTTTTGTGTAAAGATATTTAAGGAAAACCTTTGAGCAATCAAACCATGTTTTTCTAAACATTTTATGCATGGGTTTTGGGACTTGGCTGTTGCACATTCTAAATATCTCTCTCCCTCTCTCTCCTTTTTGGGTGAACTACCTGCGATGCCCTTCCCCCTGCTGGCCGACCCTCCCCCGCCCGATCCTGGCTGTCCTCCTCTCCCACCTATCGGCTGTTTTGTCTGCTCTTCTTAGGTAAGTGTTCTGTTTTAAAGTATTACTCACAGTCTGCCTCCCCCGGCTGTGAAGCTGTGTGGGACGCAGCAGCAGAGTCTCCCCCCTCTCTTAGGGAGGTAGAGATTCAACCCCGGACCAGACCGGACTGGACAGAACTGGACTGTTAGCCCAGAGCAATCCCAGAATTCACTACTCAATCAGGGGGATGT
>NW_011335362.1:0-14085 GCF_000735185.1 Notothenia coriiceps | reverse complement strand
GGGGGGGGGGGGGAAAGAGTGGTTTATCTCTCTGCTAAGGCTACAAGGTCACAGCTTTATTCTTGAATGAGAACATGTAGTATTTTCTACATGTATTTGCAATGGTTTTCAGAAGGGAGAAATCATGTCATTTTCAGTGCAGACAGAAAACAAGAAAATGAAAAACCTAATCCAGCCATGACCTCACTGGCTTGGATGTTTTATTAAAGCATATGTAATCTACCAGACAGGCAGCTGCTTCAAATTGTGGCGGCTGCAAAAGATAGTCCCTTTGTGAAAAATGTAATCACGTCCATTGATATAGAAGTGAAAATTGCTATGAAAGAGAACATATGAGGATGGAGGAATTTCAAGTGAATGGCCTTTCCAGCAGACTGACAGTATCTGAGGGCAGGATCGACGCTGACGTTCCTGCAATTTCAAGTTTTGGATTGATTTTTACAGAATCAATTGTTTTAACTCTCTTTTTAAAGCTGTGTGGCTCAGGTCTGTGATGTATTCTTTAAAGGCATTCATGTACAACATTACAGTGACTCAAAAAACTGTAATATGTAACGTGTTTGCAGAACAGGTCATGGGATCATGATGTTCCTTTCAAGGGGTTTCTCGCATCATGACCCTGCACCTCTCGGTTTTGAACACTCACATACATTTTGAAGAAATTGCACATTGGAAAAGCAAGCATGTAACATTTGATCACTGCTCCCCCTGGTGGTGTGTCAAGTGCAGAAATCCCACTGTCAGACACATTTTCTATACAGGTATTAATGTCAGTGTTTAGTCACATCAAAACTTTGTGTTTTCTGCCCCTGCTAAATGGCATGTTGTTGTTTTCACAACATTTCATTTTGTGTTCAGTCAAACCCCGCAGAGTATTTCTTGCAGCTTATTATTGAGCTCCGTGAAGCTCACAGCTGCAGGTTCACAGCCGGACGCCTTCTGCAGCCTTCTGCCCGCCGTTAACTCTCCAGTATGACAGAACACAGTGGAGCAAAGCTTTTCCCGAAGATACACAATCGCAGCTTGGTGTCAGTGTTTCTGTTCGATACTGAGATCTCAGCCTGAGCTCTTCTCCTCCACCTCCTGCTCTACCGGAGTGCTCCACTAGATGGTATGGCATAGTCATGAGTGAAACAGTAGCTGCTGGAGGAGACCAATGTGTGTACGTGTGTGTTCTTTCTTATGTCTTAGCGTTTTATCAGATTAAGCAGTCCTTTATTTGGAAGACTGGGAGTAAACATTTGCTTTTGTCAATCCTCCCCTGTGAGCCCTTATCATTGTCTTGGTTTAGGGGGGAATTTGCTTCAAAGCCAGCTGTGTTGCACATGTCGCAGTTTTTGAGTGTGTATGTGAACCTCTCAGTGTATATACCCACCTATTAACACCTGTCAGCTGCCTCTGTGCCCCCTTTTGTTCTCTGACACCAGCCACACTGTAACAGCGCTCCTTAAGCCAGATCTGATANTGGTTCAGTAAACTAAATCAGCAGTATGGGTTGAAGACTGCTGATCTGAACTGCCTGTCCCAGAGGACCGTCATTTGCACACCCTCCATCAGAGGGTAGACCAAGAAGAAATACTTCTCAAAGAGCAAGCTGTCCCCAGAGTTGCAGTTTCGAGCACGATCCAGCAAAAAAGTCTGTTGGAAGGGGAAATGGTGCAGAAAAGCGCTTGCACCAACCAAAGAGAAGATGACCGCAGCCTTAAACAGCCATTGTGTAGAAGGAAGAGTCGCTTCAGAATTTGGGGGAGCTTCATAAGACAGTGGACTTGAAGCTGGAGTTCCAGGGTATCAAAAGTCACTGGTTGCACAGGACGTGTCCGGAAATGGTTTACATAAGCGTATATCCCATTGGTCAGCCACTTCTGAACTCAAGACAAAGGAAGAGGCGTCTGACTTGGCTAAGGAAAAGAAGCACTGGACGGGGTTGCACCAGTGGGTCTCAAGTCCTTTTTCCGACGAAAGCAAGTTTCGATATTTCATTTGGAGTCAAGGCACCAGAGTCTGGAGAAAGGCTGCCCGAAGAGGAGCAAAATCCAAGTTGCTTGAAATCCAGCTGTGAATAGTTCCCACAGTCAGCGATGGTTTTGGGGAGCTCTATGTCAGCTGCCTGGTGTTGCGTTCCACTGTGTTTTCATCAAGCCCAGAGTAAATGCAGCTGTGTACCAAGAGATTTAGAGCACATACATGCTTCGTCTGCTGAAAGCTCTATGGAGATGAGGTTTATTTCCAGCATGAATCTGGCCAACCTTGCCCACAGTGCCAAAACCACAGTAACTGGTGTACTGACCCATGGCATTTACTGTTCCTCGATTGGCCGCAAATTCCCCTGACCTGAAACCCCATTAGAGAATATGTGGGGTACTTGTGAAGAAGAAGCTGAAGACACCGACCCAACAGCTTAATGAGCTAAAGGCCGCCCTATTGAAGCATCCTGGGCATCCATAACACCTCAAGCCAATCCACAGGCTGATTGCCTCCATGCCACGTCGCATTGATTGCAGATATCCGTGCAAAAGGATTCCCAAACCAAGTACTGAGTGCATTAATGGACATTTTCAATGTTTGATTGTGTTTTTGCTGTTTATTTAAATCTTTTTTTTGGTTTCTGGTCTGAGGACTATTCATTTTTTGAGTAGGATTTTGAGTTTTCTTAACTGTTGCCATAATCAGCAATATTAAATAAATAAAAGGCTTGCATATTTCAGCTTGATTTGTAATGAATCCAGAATGTATGGACATTTTGTTTTTTTAATTGCATCAGCAAATAAAGAACTTTATCGCACAAATTCTTAATTTTCTCGAGACAGTCCTTGTATTAGTCCTCAGTTCATATACAAAGCATGTCTCTGAAGTGTTTTTGGCTCCAAACACCAAACAGATCATTTGCAGCCATCCAAAAACCCTTCGTGTTTCAGCCTGTTTCAAAAGTCTGATTCTTTGGTCTGTTACTTAGATTGAAAATAAGGGAGCGCCCCTCCCCACGCCCCTCTGAGAGATTATTTGGTAAACAAGAACACAACTTGGTGACTCTAGGAGGAGATTCAGGTGATTAAAGGTGGGGGGGGGGGGGTACCTTGGTTGCTGATTGGCTAATGGTTACACAAGCCAAAAAATCGTTCTGACATCACAAAGTGGCCAACATCTGATCACACACATGTTTATGTATTAAAGACATGAACAAATTGATTTTGCATAATACTGTAGGTGACCTTTAAATTACAGTGATTAGCCTATCAAGCAATCACAGGGTGTATTTGGGCAAACAAGCCACACTTCTGACAGGAGCTCCACTTTGCTTCAAGGAAACTTTTTTTCATATGAGAGCTGAGCCAGAGCTGTGGTGTTAAAAATAGTCCTGCTCTCAGAGTGTTATTCAACATGTTCCAGGCAGCAAGCGAGATGTTTTAAAGTCTAATTTGCTCAAAACCCCAGACCGAGTTCAAAGCTGTCCTGTTCGGTCTATTCATGGTTCATATCTGCAGTCAAAGCCACAGATAATTAGGATCATAAGGAATAGATCTACCATCACCGCTGAAGTTCATTCACTCTAATGGGTCCAGATATTCTCAGATACTATGACTAAAGTGAAAATAATAATGAAATAGGTGGTACAGCAAAGGTGGATGTGTTTTTAAGCATTATGACCCATATAGAGTATAACGTGCAGTATATTATTAAGTAGTACTTCTTATACATGATAAGTGATAGTTATATTGAAAGGATTATATTTTATATTAGTATTTTATAGCTTCACATAATCTTTTGATAATAATAGATGAGATGTCCATTTTGAACGGTATTCCGGTTATTAATAATACTTTTTTGTTTAGTCTACATACAAATGTTAGATAAAATCTGAGCTTATGTAACCAAATCCTCAAACAGCCACATTTCCAAAGAAAGTGTTTTTCAGGCGAACATATTGGTCATCAAATCTTTATAAAATCATTTTTTTGTCAACAAAGCTGCAGTCGGAAGGTTTTAGAAATACTGAATTCATGAGTGTCCCCTACGCACCCTCAACACTTGATAAAAACTCAAATAAGGCCGTCTTTTTTTACATTATTCAGATTTTTACCCATTTTATTTATTCAGTTAACTGTTAAATTATGCTTTCTGTAAATGTTATTCCCCCACATGAAGATTTAAAGACTGTCTTCTCCACGCTGCCAGAGATGTCCTGTGGAGAAATGCTGGAGCCTTCTTTTACATATACTTATAACATTTTTGTTATTTACTTTTTTGACTACATGTATTAAAACTTAAACACGTTCAGTCTGAATAACTTAGGAAGCAATTGAACCCTGTCACGGCATCTTCGATTACCAAATCTCAGAATGAGCCTCAATCAGACCACCACAGTATTCTAAAACTGAATCTTGTATACCTTCTCCACTTTGTTCAGTCCTAGTTTTACTATTTCTCTCTTCGTCTGATTTGTTGATTTGGAGAAGACCAACATACCGTTTGCCTCAAGGCGTCCTGTAGGAGGAGCTGTGGTATCTTTACGAAAAAAAAATAAGTTGTAGGCAGACCGGCACAGGGTCTCTAAAATGTTTCTGACAAACGAATTGGAGAACTGTTGCTTTTTTTTTAATAATATATACTTAGTGTTTTCTTTGTATATGATGCTTAGTGGTGGGGAGGAGGGGGCAAAGGCACTGCCTGATCAAATGAAACAGAAAGTTGTTTGATGTAGTTTGGTCTGCTGCATTTGCCAGCATGAAGGAAATTACTTTAAAACACTCATCCACTGATTGAAGCAATTAGCTATAAAAGTGAACTCTGAGTGTAAGTCTTAGATTAGTGTGATTTTTCCTGATTGACGAAAATTATTTTCAATATCCATCTGAAAATAAATCCATGAATCCACTTATAAATAGTAAACAGGCTCTTATAACCAACACACTTGACTAACAATCATCATGCTTTTAACTAATAATGAAATAATAAGAAAAAATAAGTAAAGTCAACAAAGGAGGTAAACCAGAAAAATCCAGCCATATGGGAAAACATAAAAGATACAAGCCATTAGGTGATATTGGTGGTGCTCTGGGGATCAGTGGAAAGTACTCGTAAAATATTAAGTTTGGACTTTGCCTGGCTTCAGGACAAGAACCAATGTGGTTTTGGTCTCGAACTGTCCGTTTTTCAGTGCAAAAACAATTTATTTATGTTATTCTGCCACATCAAGATTGACCATTCTGAACCTTGTTTTCTCTTCATCTGCTGCTTTCTTACCTAGGAATAAGAAAAAGATAGTTGCTTCATAGGTTTATTGCGACACAGTGTTTTTTGTTGTTAAAGGTCAGGAGATGCTTAGGGGAAACTTCACTTCCAGCAGCATTGTGTTGATAATAGACTTATAGACTGACATCTGGAGTCGTGCAGGTTTAAATGAATCAGCTTCATTTGAGAACATCTATCAAAAAAAGGTAATTCCACTAGTCAAAATGAGTTCTCACTTGTGAAGGCACTCATCTGTAAGAGGGTTTTAATTGTTGCAAAGACGAGATGATCCCTGCAGTCATCTGTAAAAAAGATGATGTGTGTCTTCAAAGCGGTTATTTCAACCTGTCCCAGATTCTCATAATTGTTCGAGTTCATTTCCAAGTTACAAAGGCTTGAAGTTGTTTCAATTGAATAAGCTGCAGCAAAAGGAGCACCTCATTTATTGCACTAGCATGTGTGCTTTGTGGGTCGTACAGTAGTTCTGCTAGTCCTGTCTTTGCTTTGTTCCATCGTAAATCATTTATTGTGTGTTTACTCCCGGACAAAGTACCATCATGTTGGCAGCAGCTAATGGGGATCCAGGTAAAGATGAAAAAAAGAGATGATACTCCTGCACTTCTCTGGAAAAACATCTCTCTTATCTTTATTACAGTGTGTTGTGGTGCATTGCAGACTGTTAGATGTGGAGCTTCCCATGAAATCTGTTGTTATATAAACCGGCTTCATTTTTGTCTAATGTTTTCTCAGTACAACTAAAGATAAACACATGAAACCTACATGCTTCCTTGCTCCTTTATTCTTTCTCTCTCACTGTCTGAAGGTCGTAATTCACTTAAAGGTCACCAATAATGCAAAATCCACTTTTTCATGTTTTACATAAATATGTGTCCCCTCTGTGTAAAGAGATTCAGAAAGCTTTAGGGACAAAGATTCTCTCTCCTTTTGTCCTTATCCATCTATTTAAAATCCTGTCTGAAAATTAGCCGATCAGATTTTGGCCTCTTTGTGATGTCACAATAGCCGCTTTCACACCAAGTACTTTGCCATACTTAGTTCCCAGCACTTAGTACCGCCATGGGACTTAGAGCCGATCTCGTTCACACTGGAATAAGTTCCCTGAGGGAAGATTACGCAAATGAAGCCGCTGACGTCACTTCGTCTTCTTCTGCTTTGGGTTTACTGGCAGGCCGCAAACAACTTCACGGGCGTATACTGCCACCCGAAGTCCCCGGCCGGAAGTCCCCGGAGTTGGGGACTGGCTTCAGTTGAAGCTGCTGGGACTACCAGCACCTTCCGAGTAAATCGGCAGAACACCGACGCCTCCTCATCTCCACCGCTCCCATGTTTTCTTTTGTGTTGCCATAAGTTAGTCTCTCTGTGTTTGTGCGCTGGGCGAATGCTAATGCTAATAATGCTAATGCAAGGATAATAAAATGGCGGCTCTACAAAACATTTCAGATATATATATTTTTTTTTTACTGTTTTATGAAATTCAAATTAAACTCCTTGAAAAGTCTTAATTCAGTCAGACAGCGTATTTGACTTGCATCTGGCGGGACTATGGTTACGTCAGCTTTTTGCCGGAGGCTAATCAGATAGTAATGAGCAATTTGAGGTCTGTCCGTGTCTCAATTACTGATTTCCTTTTCTGCCTGCGACACCGTGCGATGAAGTGTTTCAGATCCAGATTTGCTCGTCGTAGGAAATCCATTGAAAGTGCCAGTCACATTTTCTGAGCATGAGCGATTTGCTGCTACGTTATGGTGTGCAGAACAATCAAATCTCCTTAATAAGATTAATCATACCAATGATAATTTCTTCATCTGTGCTTTTCCTGAAACTGAAATCCCTCCTGCCCTATTTATGTGCCACAAACCGTCCGGCTAGCACCAAATAAAGGGTTGTGTCCAATTTAGCATTTCCATTTTGGCATCTGCTGATAAAACATCACTCTCTGAGAAGGAAACAAGAAATGTTGGAAGGGAAGATGGTATCCAGTCGTAAGTGTTGAAACGTCATGGAGAGTCTGTTGGTTTATCTGTATCTGGCGGAAGTCTGGAGAGAGTTTTTGTGGCACAAACATGGGCACAAACTCATATGTATACATGCACACACACATTTTGTCTTTTTCTTTTTCTTACAAACAAACATGCACACATAAAAAAGGTTTCACACTGTTCTCCAGTTCAGCCACTAGGCACACAAATCAATGAAATACATTTGTTCTCAAATAAACTTCTAGTCCACTGTTCCCTGCAGCATATAGTCATGGAGATTCTTAGCCATGGCACGGTTAAAAAGCCAATACTTGTGTCTCACATATAACACACATTGTAAGAAAACCCAAAAACTATTATTTCTAAATTAGTATGCTGCAAATCTGTTTTTTTAACATTATTGTAATGTATACAGGGAGTACATTCAGACTTCTAAGAGGGCTGTTTTGCACATAATCTTTCTGCATGCTGGGTGGTGTGTTTGTGTGTGTAGTTGGAGAGGAGTGAAAAACAGTTTAAATGATCATAAAGAGTGTTGTGTAAAAGCCCAGCCCCTGGTGGACCACTGGTGGTTCAGTTCCACACAGCCGCTTCCAAAAGCCATCAGCTCTTTAATGAAATGATGCACATTGGGATTGCATTCATTCAATAGTCCCGCAGTGACCCAATATGAGTTTTCTCCTCTCTCCCCTGTCCTCCCACTCTTTAATTTCCAAACCTAACGCTATATACCACTCTTTTCCCTCCATGCTGAGGTGTCGGAGCTCTGCCAACCGCTCGCATCCTCTCCAGTAGATTAGGAGAGCCACAGGTGACAGCCCTGAGTGAGGGAAGAGCAGAGCGAGAACAAATGCATCTAATACTCCAGTCCAGCTACTGCCATCCCTTCTCTCAGGAGGGGTGTGTGTTGGCGTTTGAACTAAATGGTGTGATTAGATTGGTCTTGTGTTCCAACTGTAGCCCTGCCCACCTGCGCCCCAAGGCTTTAGGCGCTTTCCACTTCCACTAAAAGCATCACAGCTCCGCCTTTGGGTGCCAAAGTGCCATTTAAGAGAAGTTGTTTGGTAAAGTGCGGCTTGTAGTGGAACCCTGAAGAGAGGGTGATGATTGAGGCTGATGGGGAGGGGAGATATAGTGGCGAGCGACTCGGCCCTGTGGGGGGTGCTTGGTGACTGAGTCTGCCCTGACGACACCATCAGATTGGATAGATGAAGAGCATGAGGAATAGAAATGTGGCCATGATTGTTGATTCTCATAGACTACACTTAATTGTAGAGGTTAGTCAAGGTTACATAATTGGTCATCTTTATGCTGTTTGTAAAAGTCAATAAAGCTACAAATTGGAATAAAGCATGTTTAGGTAATGTGTCACTACCAGCCTGAGAGCATGCAGCGCGTCGGGCCGCAGTGTGTTTCTGGCAGCCTTGTGCAGCCACTGCATTACATTTACTTGATGTTTTTATAGAAAAGCACCCTACCATAAGTGCGATCCACCGAGAGGATACAAATTCACAACAGTATGTATCCTTCAAGTACATTAGCTTCTAAGGAAGCCAAACCTTTTAAGTGCTACATACATCCTTTTTTATTTTATTACATTTCCAAGGTGGGTTTTCAGTCAGAGATAGACGATGTTTAGACTTTTTGCAACCGTCATATCTATGGGGAAACACTAGATAAGCATTAATGGCTACCGTTGTTATTCACGGGACTGTAAATGAAAACATATTTGCAGGTGGCTGTTTATATACCTGGGCACTCTCCAAAGTGTGTGGGGAAACACTGGGTGTGTTGCTTTTTGTGTTGCTTTTCAAAGTCAAAACTGCAAAAAAGAAGAGCAGAGGTCTTATTATCTTAAATTAATACACTTTTTTTTGTTAACAAAGCATCAACTTTCCAGGGATAAAAGCTTCACACATCCACAGTCTCTTTTAGTCAGGATTAAGATGGTTTAACACCAAATTCTTCAACCAAATAAAAAAAACCTATATTCAGTATTTAACCCAATAAACTCCATTTATATTCAGTGTAATCCAGCAGTAATCCTGGTCTTAATAAACAATCCTTAAAGTAAAATAGTTAACTTTAGTTTTCCAGAACAACCCAGGTTAATGTTTTGACAGCAAAAGCCCAGCTATCTCACCGAGGGTTTGGGAGGAAGTGCCGCCTCTGGGCAAAGCACCTGTTCTGCAGATTCTGCCAAAACCTTTTTGTATGTGTGTGTACAGTAGGGTATGTGTGATGATATACAGTACGTTCTGAAAATGTATGAATATATTCACCCATCCACACCTTTCTTGTGCCTCCTGGGTACTTACTGGGTGAGCAGGGAGATCTCAGTGATGAGGAGCAAACATGACATATATGTATCCACAGGATGTAATTCTCAAGCTGTCATCTGAGTTGTTACTGTTGTTTCCAGGCTTGCCGCTGCATTGTTCCCAAGGTGATATTGTTTTCACAGATAGTGAGAAGCACAGCGAGGGTTCATTGTGTTCCACATGCTAGGGCATGTCTGTCCTGGTAATATGAGTGTAAAATCAGGTTATTTGTTCCGCCTCTGTGGACGTGAGGGAATATGTGCAATAATGTTTAACATTACCTCAGGTTATGGTTAAGAGTATTCCTGCAAAAAGACAATTTTACACTTTTATTGGTTTTCTTAATCTTTACAACTGTGTTGAAATATTATAGTCAGGACGGGAACAAGCAACGACTGCATTTGGATTTCATGTCATTTATAATTTAAATACCTAATTCATCACAGTTGTACTGAAAAGCATACATTTCTAAACGTATTTTTTATTATGCAAAGTTTCATTGATAATTCAGATTTTGTGGCTCAGGATTTATGCGTACAATTTGCATTCTTCGACTCCCTCAGACTTACCGATGAGCTGCATGTTGAATTTTAAAACGGTCACGTAGTGGGCCGGTAATTCACATGAAATATATCCATTAATACCGTGACTGTGGTTCTGTCATTTAAACAATTAACCACAAAAGGTTGTGTTTTTCAGAGACTCAATGAAAAGTAGAAGACATGATTAAGCTGTGGACTTTATTTCTCAAAGCCTGACACAGCCTCCTGTGTGATAATGAATATCCCTAATCTCTAGTAGAGAGTATTCAACCATGAATACAGCCAGCTGTATATTTTCTAATTGTACATTTTAAATGTAACAAAATATCATGAATAATTAAATCAACATTGTATTTCTCAGTTGTGATCTTATCACTTTAAATCTTCTGAAACTCCAATAAACAATGAAAATGTGCAAATAGTGAGTGGAAGACGATACAAATATATGTCTAAACCAGGCATGGGCAAACTATGGCCCGGAGGCCATATACGGTCCGTTGGGCTTTTTAATCTGGCTCGCCGAATATTGGTACAACATTGTCCAAATTATAGTAAAGACCGCATTCATTTACCCTTTTTCCTGCAATACCCAGCATTTCAGTTGATCCAATAGCTGACGCACTCTAGACACAATTGACCTTTGCTGGAGTCGGCAACCCGGCAACATCTAAGAACCAAATACGTCACGCTTACATTGGAGGGGGTCGACATTAACCTGAGCAATAATAACAGTTAATGGCGAGTACAGCAAATACAAGTTGTAACAAGCAGTAGCGCTGAGCAAAGTGACTAGAACGCGACCACACAATTATAGAAAACACTTACTGTATATAAAGTCAGGCAACACTAACCAGGCTTAGTGTGATTCTGTTTATTTTACCTTACTTTAATGAAGATCCGTTCACTGTTATTGACCATTGTGAAGAAGCAGACGTTTTCCTGTTGTTTTGTATTATTGCAGCTATCGGATGGAATCAATACATGGGCTACATGTGGCCATCACAAGTAAAATCATAATGAAAACTACGCCGGTAAAATATGCGTGTAGAAAACGGTTTATGCCACAATATGATAGCAACAAGTAGTCAAGATAGTCTGATAAGCTTTGGTTGCTATGCTAACATCACCTGTATAATGCCCAACCCAGTCTCACGGCATTTCGTGTTATAGTCACGACATTTAATCTATTGATTCGTGTTCACCAACACGATTTTCCCCTTTTTTTCGTGTCACACAGAAGGATTTTAAAAGCAATGTATGTTGCTTGAATTAAATTAAACAAATTAATAAAAACAAGGATAATTGTGTGTTATTGTTGAGTAAATAACATTACGTATAACGTTATTTAGAAAAGAATAACAAATTAGAAGGAAAAAAAGATTTAAAAAATACAGATTTCAGTATTCTGAGGCTCTGAGCCCCATTTATTTTCCTCACGGACGGCAAAAAAAGTCCGACATTATACGATTTAAAATAAAAACAATAATCGTGGCTTGATATTGACTAAGAACATGTTTTTATGAACCGCAAAGCTTCCGGTCTTCCAAGACCCGACCGGACAAAAACACGTGGTGCAGGCACGAAACATACTACCAATAGAAATACATTGCTTTTAAAATCCTTCTGTGTGACATGAAAAAAAGGGGGAAATCTTGTTGGCGAACACGAATCAATAGATTAAATGTCGTGACTATAACACGAAATGCCGTGAGACTGGGTTGGAATGCCAGAGAAACTTTCATAACAGCGTTGTGATTTCAAACAGCATCAATTCATACTGAAACACATTCACTGATGGGGATGGGGGATATGTATTAGTTGCTTGTGTGACAGTCGGACAGTGAATACTTTACAGCGGCCGCTGCCGTGTGAGTTAACAGTAGAATAAACTCTGGTGCACGAGCAGCACTGCACCGGGCGGTAATGCCGCTGAACCACATTAATAAACAATGCACCACGGCACTCTGGAGAAAGGTATAAGGTTGGAGAAGTAGTTCTTTAATTCAATCTGGCTTCGTATGATTAAAAACTACCTGACGCAGTCCTCTATTGATGTTGTTGTGAGAAGGCACGTAAACGGTTACGTCATGATGCAAACGGTTACGTCATGATGCAAACGATGACGCAATGACGCAACAATTCACCTTTGAATCTAATTCACCTTTGAACCTGCATCTGTAACAATGAGTGGACCAAAGAAAAGAAAAGTCGACAATGAGTGGCGAGTGTTTAATGAGGAGTGGACAGCTAAATATTTTTTCACCGATCGGCTACTAACTCATAGTGGCCCCCGAGCCAAAACGTTTGCCCACCCCTGGTCCAAACTCTATGTAGAGAGGAAGTCACTGTAACATTTGATGTGCAAAGTTTACACTCCAGTCCAGAGAAGAGAAGAGTTAACAGATACTGCTTACCTCCTGCAGATTTCTTCATCAGAGAAATACAGTATATGACAGTTGGCTGCAGTTGAGTGTTATATGAATGCGCATTACGTGACTATTTCCTGCAATCAGACAGCCAGCAACACATTTTATTTCACCAGTGTGCATCTTGATGAGGTTTAGCTGCTGACAGCAATGGTGTCCTATATATGGCCACTCTTTTCTGATAAGAACTGACAATGAACCATGAAAAAAAACATCATCAAATTAGGAAAATCTTTCAGTCCAATTGAATAATTCCGAGCTGGCAGATGGCACTTCACACAGCATGGTTTCTTTGTTTCTTATTTCTCATAAATGCTACTCTGCTATTTGGAAATGCATGTAAACAAAAAATGTAATTTCCTTTCAACTACATTTAGTTGTTTGAGGCTCTCAAAGTTCTTCTTAAGCCTCTAATACACCAAACTGACACCAACGAACAAGTCCCGATGTCGCCTCACGTCTCCTGCGTCTTGGCCATGTTTCACACTGGAACACACCGCAAAGACTTCAGCCGACGGCCAAGTAGCGCGTATGAACTGCGCATGCATCAGTGGCAATAACTCTCCTTACCAGCAGGCGGTGGTAGTGTGTATTCATCATTCAAAAGAGGCAACAACCGGAAGACAGACTGCGTGATACACCGAGAGAAGAAGAACAGACTGAGTGATATAAACAAACAACAAATAGCGTGTGCATTCCATTTTCACTCTACAGCGAGAAGCTCATGGGGCTTTCCCGAACCTGTGTTGAGAGCTGGAGTTAAATGAAATCTCAGATTTGCCTTCTTAATAGTTTTTTTCGGTCCCTCACTTCCGTTTCGCTTCTCATGCACTGATTCGGTAAGCTGAACAGCCAATCAGAGTGATTTATTTGGCCGACGGCCCCCGAATTTAAAGGCCCGGACACACCAGGCCGATTATCGGCGTCGGTGTTAGTCGGACAACGAAGCGTGCCCTGTCGCCCAAACTCAATTTGGTGTGTCCCGCACCATCGGCAGTGACACGCCTTATTTGGCCTTTCATGGCCGACGCATGGCCGATTCAACATGTTGAATCGGCCATGCGTCGGGTCGGGCAGGCGGGCCAAATAAATCACTCTGATTGGCGGTTCAGCTAGTGAATCAGTGCATGAGAAGCGAAACGGAGGTGAGGGACGTAAACAAACGCTTTAAGAAGTCACGAAGAATGTCTTCCGCAAGCAACACTCCAGTGGCTGATAGCTCCAGTACCGCACAAGACATTTTTTCGATAGACGAGAGTGAAAATGGAGCGCACACGCTATTTGTTGTTTGTTTATATCACGGAGTCTGTTCTTCTTCTCTGTCTTCCGGTTGTTGCCTCTTTTGAATGACGAATACACACTACCGCCGCCTGCTGGCAAGGAGAGTTATTGCCACTCACGCATGCGCAGTTCGTACGTGCTACTTGGCCGTCGGCTAAAGTCTTTGCGGTGTGTTCCAGTGCGACTGTTGGCCAAGAAGCAGGAGACGTGAGGCGACACAACAGTCGTGTTCCGTCGGGACGTGTTCTTTGGTGTCAGTTTGGTGTGTCAGGGCCTTAAAATG
>NW_011335360.1:5490-13627 GCF_000735185.1 Notothenia coriiceps | reverse complement strand
GCTAAAGGAGGTTATAAAGGAAGTTTGAAAACCTCCTTTCCAATCATTCTAGAGAATTCGAACGGCACTTATCATGGCTGCCACTGAGGGACTTCTGGGACATTTCACTCCGTTAGGAAGGTTCCTAAGCTAAATGGACTATTCGACTTCAGCCCGTGTCAGATTTAGGTTATTTGGGGAGGTCGAGATAAATCATATTGTTTGGTGGATGCAGTTTGAACCAGAGTAGCAGCATGGAGGTCGGATCGTCACCAAAATAAATAAATAAGTGGTCCGAAAAAGGTTCATGACAAAATAAATACACATGGCCTTCCTCAGGCAGTGTGTTTGTACCGGGGACAGGAGACCCCCCCTTGATGAGAAACTGTAAGAAATGATCGGGGGATCCCTCCGGAGTGGAGTCATGACGACTGGATCTGAATTATGTTTTTGTATTTGGCGGTTTGTGTCCCAGCTGTCGATCAGCTGTGTGCAGCGTCTCCACTGCAGCCTGTGCATCTCAACCCCCCCCCGCAGCAACTCTATATCCACCAGTTAAAGGAAATACAATTAATTTGTTGTGTTATCACCCAGATTCCACCTTTTCTGTAGAATGACATTCGCTGTACAATTGACCACATATGGTGCTCTTAGTTTCCATATCTCCTGTGTTTTACGAACGACTTATCAAGTCTTGGCAAACTGCATAAAACACGATTAAACATGTATATAAAACTATGCTCGTATCTACAACCTATAGAAATGCAAAACAGCGTCAGTTTAGACGTTAATTATGTCCTCCTGCTTACCGCATCATTTATGAGAAAACATTTCATAACATTAACACAACATATTCCGAGGTGGTTTTAAATAACATATCCGTATTTATTTATTTCTCCAAGTTATGTTTTTGTGTGCGCTGAGGAGTCTCAAACAGGCGTTTGTTAATCATTTTAAGATTGGCTTTGATCAATGTTTGAAGATGAATTCTTCATACATGATAAATGAGTGGTAACATTCTATTTATGGTATTATTTCCACATATTTCTCTCCATTCTTCCTTCTGCCAACGGTGTCGCAGTTTCTCGTCTCTGCCGTTTTTGTGCTTAGTGCGTACGCATGGGTTAGAGTTTGCGTGGAGGACCGCACGTTTTCCCGTCAAGTTAGTATTTTATAAATCGCAAACATTGCGTAGAAACGGCCGTACGCCATTTTTTGAGCGTATATCCCTTTATAAATGAGGCCCCTGATCTTAAGTGATGGAACCATCATAAAAATGATTGTGAGTAGCAGATAATGGGAGAGTTTGTCATTTCAGTCTGTTTTCACTCGTTAAGGATTACTTGTTTAACATTCAGCAGGTTCTTTCTGGGAGGAAAATTATCTGCAGTAGTCTCCTCTTCTTTAAAACAAACAGACCCAGTGAATGAAACCAGTAAAACTACTTAATAGAGTAGGGTGGAGCAGCTGTAATCTAACTGCTAACATTTGTCATTTATGACAGACATATAATGACGTCTTTCACCGAAACGACAGCAGCGTTTCGTTAAGGAAACAACTGAACACACCAACCTTAAGAATCTAACACAGCAATTCATTGGGAAACAGAGTAGGATATTGGTACTGTAGTATTTCTAAGCTATGATAGATAAAACATCAGGTCCCTGAAAATAAATGTTGTGTTTTTATGTCTCGGTTCATTCCTCCCATATACAGTAGGGAGGAACATTTTCATGTAGCTAGATTGGTTCCTTGGGAGTCTTGAGTGACAAACTTAAAACTGTCAGGTTTCCAAATTGTAAATGGTTCAGCCCTAAATGATTCTTTCCCGCAGGTCAAAGCAGCTCCCAGGCTCAACACCATCACCAAAATAGCAAATCTGGCGCTGGTTAAAAATCACGTTAAGTTGGATATCTGATTCCCATAAATAGAACAAGTTTGCTAATTAAGGACCAATTACTGTTGCCTTTGTGAGTTGACATGAGAGGTGAGCACAGAAGGCTCAAGGGTAGACTGCTGTTAACCCTTCTGGGTGTTGCATTGTATGAACCTCGTCACAAGAAGCTGTTCATACTTGTTTTTAGTCTGAGGCCGTTTCTCAATGTCGAGAATACCTGCTGCAGCGCCACTAATTCAAGTATAGGCTACTACGTCATCGAGTGGCGCCAAATGCTGGGCATTTAACATGCATTTAAACAGTCCTTTGGCGCCACTCGATGACGTAGTATACTTGAAATAGTGGCTCTGCAGCAGGTATTCTCGACATTGAGAAACGGCCACAGTGTATGTAATGGAGAATGCGACCTTTATGCTATGTATCCAGGGACTCTTAGAACTTGAATTTTGTGTTTGCTGTGCATTTTACAGAGTGGCTTCTTTGCACTTTGAAGCAACATTCCTAACCTCTGTAATCAAATTATTTATTTTCTTTCTCCACCACGTCTGAGATTTATCAAAGGGTATGCCCTATGTAATGTTCGACAGGCATTCTGTGCTGCCAATTCTTTGTATTTCTGAAGTCAACTTGACATAAAAATGGCTAAATCAGAATAGGATTGTTTCTGGGAGGGAGAAGCTACACAAAGTGAGGATTTTGGCAGAAGTAGCAGTAGCCAACTGAGGTGGCATATCAAGGTTCAAAATGAGTGTTAATCAGAAAGTTCAGATAGTAACAAAGTTTTGAATTGGCCTAAAGAGCAGATTTGCTTCTAATCAGGGAAGGAACAGAGTTACCTGAGTGTGTGCTTCTCTACCTCTCTTAAGGCTGGCAGAAAGGTGTTGTCACAGCCTGATTGGTCAAGAGGAGAAATACACCAAGCTGTCAATCATCAAAATCGACCAAGGGGGGCCAGAGATATGGAAAATCCACCCAAATCACCCCAGAAGTTTTTTTGCTAAATCTCTCTAAAAATGATCACTTGTTTTGCATCAATCTTGATACAGGGGTACTTATTATATTTTGTACTTTGGATTCCTAAAGCTTTTAGTCTACTAACCCATTATCCAAGGGTAGTTTTCACTATAAGTAAAAAATATTTTTTGGACGGACACTATAATTTACAGTTTTTTACTATGTTCAATCTGAATTTTCTTTAAAATAAAAAACATCTATATCGATTCTGACTTTTCTACATCCAACTCACAGGTTTATCATTACTTTGAGAAAAAAGATTATTAATTTTCCCCTTTTAGAAGGGAAGATATGGTCATTTGTTCTGGGAATGTCATTTTCGAGCCTGAGACCTGAAAAACAGGCTTGGGGCCTAACAGGTTATTTCTTATCAGGACTCAGTCCCTACCATAGACTGTATATATAGGTCCCTACACCCTGTGCAACAGGTGATCTGAATAACCCTCCAATCAACTCAGGGGAATTGTGAATTAGGAGAGTTAATGAAATTACAGATTCATTTTGCTTAGAAACATAATGAGGTTTACAAAAAATGTGCAAAGGCTGTCACTTACAAGGAATTTGTCTTGGTGTTATGGTCCGTACAATAAAAAACGCAGTAAGAGAAAATAAAGTAACAGGTAGAGTGCTAAAGAAGTCAATAACATAAATATAGAATAGACAATTACAGAAAGATCAAAAAGACAGTTTAGTGTGTTATGTTGCGAAATGTAAAGCACACAAGACAGCATGCTCTCCAATAACACAGCACCTGCTGTTGCTCTGTTCATGTTTGTCCTCACAGATTGTTGTGTGTAAGTGTCAAGCTATTTGTCTCCCAGGCTGCATCACACTTCCTCTCTTTACCCGGCCGTCCGGTGCACTTTGAAGAACATCTTACTATTCTGTATCCTGTAAACAAACAATTTCCCATCACAGCGTAACACATGAATTGCACAAAAAAGGCTGAGGGGATTTGATAATACACACACAGTGCCTGTGTAAATGCACACGCATTAATGGGAATCCCACCTGCAGGATTTCTTACAGATGTTTATCTTAAAAAAGCAAACACAGCCAAGAAGCCGTTTCCCATTTTCCCACTACCTAGCCACCTGATCCAGGAAAAGACTGTGTCGGAGGACATTTTTCACACATTGAGCGGCGTTTTCCTGGCAGATTTCTATTGCGTGGGCAGATATCCATCAGTCATATTCTCACATGGCTCTTTCAGCTGCTCTCAGCCTCCACATCAGAGGCCAGATGGTCCTCTGTGAGGCTGCTCAGAGGACTGACCCGACAGCCACGACAGCTCATTACTGTTTGACCAGCTAGTCTCACTCCAAACAACGCTGAGCTTTCACAGCCTTCTCCGAGAAAGAGGCCACGTGTTGCTCTGTAGAAATACAGACAGTGATTTTATGCTTTGGCATTGAGTGTTTTTTTCTTTCCCTTACCCTAATTTTAATCAGACCTGTTTCAAGCATCTTAATAAAGATCTCAGCTAAACATGTTTGTTTGTTTACATTAAAAGGCAACAAGGCTGCAGGGTGGAGAGATGTGCATACAAAAATGTTTTAGACTGCTAATCCTTGTCAACAAAGCACATTCAATCTGGAAGTATTAATGTGAATGTGAAACCTCCCTAAATCAGTTGAGTAGAGCTGCTTTCAGCCAGGCTAGAAGGAAGCTCAAAATATCAATGTTGTAAAATGGAACAGCACTCATTTTTGAATCATCGTCACAGTTTCTATGAGAAAAATAGCAAAATATTTTTTAGCTCAGACCTGTCAAATCTGAATATTTGAAAATGTAATTTTGCGTTAATCACAATAATAATCTGTGATTAATCATGGATAATTGGCATGAAGTCCAATAACCTTCCAGCACTTAGCTTAAACTTTGACAAAGCAGCAGTCGCAGAGAGCCGTGAATGTCTTTCAGACTGTTGGTCAAAACAAAGCATTGGCACATGTCAAATTGGGTTAGGGTTAGCATGTTAGTATTGCATGAGGCCTTTTCGATTGAAGGTGATCTTAAAAGTCACTTCATTTAGCAACATTACCTGGATTGAGATTGTTCATGCTAACATGAAACTGACATGAAACAATTGTAAACATTATCAATCCTTAACATAAAAATGATAGCATATACTGAGCATTTTGACATAATGATGTTAGCATATAGCTCTAGCACTGCGGTATCGCACCGAGTTAGGGTAAGGGCGGCGAGCACGGCATGTTTCATACAACAGAACTATACTACAGAGTTACCGATGAATGTTTTAAAGGTTTAAGCTGCTTGCTTTTCATTCATTCTTCTACCTGTGATTTGTTAATGCTGTATATTTGTTTCGTTTTTTTAAATTAAAAGCAGTTTTATTGCATTTAGCTGACAGCTAAAAGCAGGTTTTGGGCCAATTAAGCATTTAAGTAGTTAGTAAATTAATAAACATGTTATTTAGAATAGTGAGGAGGCGAAGTCGTAAGAAGTATAACTTACTGTAGTTAGCCGTCATAGTCCGAGACTATATTGAGTTGACACAGAAACAGGTGAAGCAGGTCAGGAGAGGTGGCTGTTTCCGCTCCGTTTGTTTTTTCCTGTTGGATGAGCAACAAGTTGTGCGCAGGGATTCATGCACCAAGCTGCTCGAGAGGTCAATTATCTGACGCAGAGTGAAAGGAAGCAGGAAGCAATAAGACCATTTTAAGAAACACCCAAGTTTTTCTCAGAGTGTGAAAAGATTGCCTTTCTCCCTTTTCACTAGGCCCTGTTCTCCAAAATGTGTGTTTTTGTGTCGGCTAGTTGTTAATTTTCAGTCAAATATTTAAATTTATTTTTAGTAAATCGTTAATCAGGAGTAAAAATAACACAAGTGTAGTTAGTTTGTTCGTTTTATGAATCTCTGTTGGATGTTGGGGTAATCAGCACAATCAAGGAAAGTGGAAACAGGTGTGCCTAATTATGTCGAGCAAGTTGGTGCCGAGCACTGTTAAGATGCGGGAAGATGGGCAAGATATTTCTGCAGTAGGCCTACTGTAAATCCTTTTCTATAATATTGAGCATGCTTATTGGTATGGACGGTTGCCAATTGATAGATTGAGATGTCAGTAGTAACATTGAGTTATGTTTTAACTTTAAGGCTAGTATGTCAATTAATCTGTATGTTTTCAATTCTCCTTTTTTTTTTTTAATCCCTCCTCCCATACTTACCTGGGCAGTTGGTAGGTTCCAACTCGGTGAGGCTGAGAAAATCAAAAGCCACTCACTGCAGTCTACTGTTGGTGTAAAGCTTGCTGCTTGCTGTGAAGCTTCAGCTTTCTTTTTCGGGTTTGATTTTGCCCTTTGTTTCGGTAAAGTAAATGCCACTCTATCCCATAACCCTGCACCTTTTTCTTCAAAATCCCTTCGCCAAACCACCTAATCTGCCCGAAACAGAGGTGGCAGCACTGGTTGAGAGATGTTTATCTTTTTATTAAATATGATCAGATTTTAAAATGGTGATTTGTTTTCATTAGTCGATATATACATTGTTGTTAAGCAAGAAGATCTGGCTGCAGAGAGCACCTTACAGAAAAGAGCAGAAGAACACAGCATCAATTATCTTAACACTCAAGCCTGGCTAGACCTCTTATGCACCTTGTCTTCTGGATCCTAATTAGATGGTAAAGGCGACTGCAGCCCCTGACACCCACTGACAACTGGCTACCTTTAATAACTGCAACGTTTCCTGAACTGTGAGAAGCAGAACTTTTCATGTTTCTCTTGCACTGGAGCTTGTGCTGCACAAAGAAGCACAGCTGATTGATTTAAAACCTTCTTGTCCTTCAATGTGTTCAATGTGTAAACATAGGAAGTAAAAAAAACAACAACACGTGCTCAGCCTGTTTCCTTTTTCTTTAAGCAATAATATTCAGATACACATATTCCATTCATCTTCACATAAAAGCTATCTCTGTGAGGTTAAAGTGTCACAGGTACACAGGAAGATGAACCAGGGGGCCACTACGAAGCAGGATTTTCGTTTGGCAAGATAACTTCTGGGATTTCCGGTACTACGAAGCTGGTTCACTTTTTAGCGGGCTAGATCTCCATGGTGATTTATCCTGGAACCTAGTCTGTGCTCCAAAGCAGGATAGGTTCCAGGATAAGAGATCAACTCAGCGAAAGCACCACGCCTGCTGACCAATCCGAGCTCAGTGTGCGGAGGAAATACAGTTTAAACTGACAGCCAAAATGACACTGGGGTCAAGCCAGCCTCCACTCGGAAAAACCTAGTTAAGCCAGCCCTCACGTGATATTGCGGTGCGCGAATAACCTATGCATTACGGTAGAGTCAAAAAAAATCATCCCTCTGTGTTTAGATGAGAATAAAACAAAAACTGTCCAGTATCAAAGACTCATTTCACTTCAGGGTGATAGCAGGACATCCCATCTAGTCACTCAGAAAAAATCAGGACATTCTGATGTAGAGTTTCAAAATAAAAGACCTTTGAAGTCTCATTATATGAGCTATCATCCATGTTTTTAGATGAGAATAAAACAAAAACTGTCCAGTATCATAGATCCATCTCACTCCAGGGTGATAGCAGGACACCCCATGTAGTCACTCAGAAAAAATCAGGACATTCTGATGTACAGTTTCAAAATAAAAGACCTTTGAAGTCTCATATATGAGCTATCATCCCTGTTTTTAGATGAGAATAAAACAAAAACTGTCCAGTATCATAGATCCATCTCACTCCAGGGTGATAGCAGGACATCCCATCTAGTCACTCAGAAAAAATCAGGACATTCTGATGTACAGTTTCAAAATAAAAGACCTTTGAAGTCTCATATATGAGCTATCATCCCTGTTTTTAGATGAGAATAAAACAAAAACTGTCCAGTATCATAGATCCATCTCACTCCAGGGTGATAGCAGGACATCCCATCTAGTCACTCAGAAAAAATCAGGACATTCTGATGTACAGTTTCAAAATAAAAGACCTTTGAAGTCTCATATATGAGCTATCATCCCTGTTTTTGGATGAGAATAAAACAAAGACTGTCCAGTATCATAGATCCATCTCACTCCAGGATGATAGCAGGACACCCCATGTCGTCACTCAGAAAAAATCAGGACATTCTGATGTACGGTTTCAAAATAAAAGACCTTTGGGGACAGGGATGATAGCTCATATATGAGACTTCAAAGGTATTTATTTTGAATTTTTATATTCTACTACCAAACTCACTACACACATCAATAGTCTCCTGTGTGTCATA
>NW_011335360.1:0-5451 GCF_000735185.1 Notothenia coriiceps | reverse complement strand
TGGACAGTTTTTGTTTTATTCTCATCTAAACACAGAGGGATGATTTTGTTTTTACTCTACCGTAATGCATAGGATATTCGCGCACCGCAATATCACGTGAGGGCTGGCTTGACTAGTTTTTCTCGAGTGGAGGCTGGCTTGACCGCAGTAAAATGACCGCTGTGTGAACGTGAAAATGAATAGAATATCACCTCCCATCTTCAGAGCAATCGGACTATTATAATACTATTATGTTAAGAAAGCTTAATTAAATATCTGCCACAAAATAAGTAACCGGATCAAAGTAACATTACGTAGCCTTACAGTCCGCGGCACTGTGAGTGCAGACGTCGATGTGTCCCATTATCATTCATATCACATCATATAACATGCATCATCATACATCAAATATTTCCTTATCTGAGTCAGCCGAGCCATATCTGGCCGTGCAACACTCACAGTGTCACATACTGTAGGTAGGCTATGCATAAGTATTATTTTAAGGAACACATTAAGTTGACGAAACACTCGAGTCAAATGTAATTAAAGTCAGATCCACTCGTGTCTTAGACGGGACAGTGATATCATAAAAATGTTAATGTACGCATTCAAACACTTTTTCTGTTACCAGCTGTATTCACCTTGCAGGTGCAGCTATGTTGCTTTTATCCTGGATAAAGTGTTTAAGTCATGGATGTTTAAAGTTTAACTTCTTCATATTTGTCTAATATTATAGTTCACTTTTCATTCAGGAAGTATGACGCTGCGCTNGTGTGCCTTGGCAGTCTCATAAGTGTTTAAGTCATGGATGTTTAAAGTTTAACTTCTTCATATTTGTCTAATATTATAGTTCACTTTTCATTCAGGAAGTATGACGCTGCGCTGTCAGTACGCTTCTCCATGTTTGTGATTGGTCGAATGCTCCAGATTCCAGATACCACCCCTTTAATGTGAACGC
Source organism: Notothenia coriiceps (assembly GCF_000735185.1). Taxonomy (NCBI): domain Eukaryota; kingdom Metazoa; phylum Chordata; class Actinopteri; order Perciformes; family Nototheniidae; genus Notothenia; species Notothenia coriiceps. The sequence continues at coordinate 4,514 of NW_011335360.1, read as the reverse complement.
GCACCTAACTAGATAGGACACGGCTGGCTTGAGCGAACGAGTTGATACAGTAGCCAGCGTTGTAAAACAGTTTAGCGAGAGCGGCTTTGTTTTGGATTAAGTCAACCGGATAACTCAAAACATATCCAGGATAGGTTGAACTAGATTCGTAGTATACCCCCCAGGAAGTGAGGAGTGCAGGGGTTATGAGATCCATCAAAGGAATACGGTATAAACAAACAAGCCCATAGACAAACACTGCCATATGACTGTATCCGTCATTTATTGGTATTATGGGAGTAAGTCTATCTAGAAAATACTTGTCAAGCTGAGACATTGAGACAATAAGACTATTGGACTGTGTTTGATAAAAGAGCTCTGTCCTAAGAGTAGACTAAGCAAATGTGGGAAATATTTGTAATCATCTTTGATATTCTTCTCCAGCGCCTCGCAGGAATCATGAATGTCCACATTGTGATATTGATCTAAAAACATACAGCCAGATGGTGTGACAGTGATAGCTGAAAGCCAATTTCAAAGGCAGACATACTGTATTTCACACTTCTTTACCTCTGATTTCGTGTAGGGCACTGCTTTAAAAATGAGGGGGGGGGAATGCATTTTACTCCAAGAAACTGGTTTGTGTTTGAGATGGAAAACACAGATACAGAATTTACGCATTAAACATCAATACAGAATGTATGTTTTTCCATGTCTGTGACAAGTCAGCAGAGCTGCAGGAATATTGTCCCGCAGTGGGAGGTGGGCTGGTGTGGTTTTTAGTCTTCAGATGTTTGAGAAGGCTGATTGCTGCATTGACCACTGCATTGAAGCTGCTCCTGTACACACTGTAACCCCTGATGAGTTATATTTTTGAAAAACATTTTAGAAAAACTGGTTGCTTAAAAAAACAACTATTTTCATATTAACTCAGCATTTTAGGTGACTTGATGTTTAATTTTCATTCGGGTTCTTTGTTTTTAAGTCAAATATGCATTATAAACACACAATGCAGTACATGTATTACATTTTTATTTCAAATAACTTGAGCGATTGACAAGTTGAGTGGATTAGCTCAAAGGAACAGAAGCAGGACAGCTTTCGGACTAACAGAGTAGAGATCCTGATTAGTTGCTATGGTTTGAGGTGTAAGCTGAATCCATCTGTTAACATTGCCTCGCAGACGCTTCTGCTCACACCAGGCAGGTTGGTGTGAACGAGGCATGGGAAATCACCACCAATGAATAAATTAAGCAGATGGTGATGACTGATGTACAGACATGATGTTTCAAGTGAACTTGCATGTCTGGTCTTGTTAAGACTTTTTTGGTTTTAAGGCAAAATTAGCAGCAATGCACAGAGAAGTGTTATCTGTCTTGATTAGTTGTTTTTACAGAGCTTATAATTATGCTGTGGTTTCATGCTGTCTTGTATGCAAGGCCGGCCTATTTTTCGTAATCAGTCATTTTGCAAAGTTGAATATTGCTCTTTTGTAAACATTTAAGTAGTAACTTTCCAGGGGACTTGTTTGTTGTGGCCTGCTTGTGGTCCCAATGCATTAGCTCTAAGTCAGGCTTTCTTTTGATGGGGTCTTTAAAGCAGGTCTTGGAAATGAAGGAAGGTTCAAAGTGCAGTGGTTACTGTTCGACTACCTTTATGTTTCCCAAACGATGTAGCGTAATGATTTTTTAAAACTACTTTACTTTTGATATAGCACCACTGTGGTTGACATTTGTGGCTTTGATTAAAATGTGACAACAAACAAGAGGCAAGGGAAGTGAAGAAAACTGAAGTACCTTAACTGGCCTGGAAACAAAAGGAAGTCAATCTCCATAGAGCCCCATGCCCAAGGTTACAAAATAATCAAAAATGTTTACAGTCAGGTCCAAAAAAAGATTTGGTATACTATTTATATTTTACTTAAATTTTACGAGTATACCTGATTCGGATATGGATTCAGATTCAACAGCTCCACCAATGCTTTTCCTCCCATTATATATTAGCCCACAGTTTAGCGGTGTCAATACTGCCGAGATGGTGAAGTCACGTAGACTACATTTATATGTTAAGCAGTCTATGGTCAACAGCAAATGAATGGATTGGCATAACATTTAGAAATTGTAATATGTTTCTGAGCCTAGGAATTTTAATCAAGATCCATAGGTGAAGTTTTTGATTTGTCGTTTATTTTGGCTTGTGACCAAACTGCTTGAAAATGAATGTTGCTGTGATATGCCTCAGTGGTGCTTTGCGTTAATATCAGTCACAAATCGGCAAATCTTAGTATTCTAACACGCTAAACTATGTTGAAGTTGAACCAAGTAAACATTAGACCTTGAACTCACCAGCATGTTAGCATTTACCTTAGGTGAGTTATTGTGATCAGGTTAGCATACTGATGTTAGCATTTAGCTGAAACCACTGCTGTGCCTGTAGACCAGGGGTGTCCAAACTACGGCCCGGGGACCAAATGCGGCACGTGGCCCACTTTTAATTGTCCCGCAGCGAATGCTAAAAGTATAATGTAATTCGGCCCACGCCAGAAACTTGTGCTTGTCTTATATTGTACTTCTTAATTATAAGTATATCAAAATATACTACACAGTTGTATTCATGTGTATTCAAATAAATTCAGTCAATTAAAGGTGAACATTTTTCAAACAAATCTTAGTTGATAAAAAAAAGCTCAATAACTTATTTCCATAACAGGCTTGAAATAAACCTTCATATTTCCCCTTTATTATAAGCAATCTGAAGCTTCTGTTTTAAGGAATGAGCTGCAAACAAGATAATGTAAACCTTCTTAAAGCATATTCAAGTATCAAGCATAAATTACCTACTTTCTACTGATTTTTTTTACAACTTAATTTATGAGGCAGTATACCTCTAGTGAGCAGCCCGGCCCTTCGTCTGTTTTTCTGTATGTGGCCCTCAGTGAAAAAAGTTTGGATACCCCTGCTGTAGACCTTTAAGTAATTAGCAAGAGTATTCCTTTTAAGTAAGTGCCACTGAAGTCAGTCTCCTGAAACCTAACTCAATATCAAATATTGAACGTCACGTTTTCTACTAAGGAGTTGGAGGAAGCAGAATAATAATTCCTTGATGAACAGTCGCACCTTAATGATTCCCTACCTACTGTACCTGAGGGAGGCTTCATCACTAATGCATTAGGCATTTAGTGTGTGCTGGGCCAGTTAGAAGGAATAATTGCATCCAATCATCCATTGTGTTGGAGTGCAGCTCTGAAATGGCAGCTGAAGAGCAGTGAGCTCTGATTAGACCGCTGCTGAGAAAGAACGCATGTTCCTATTTTCTAACTCCTCATTGATTTCTGTATAATGTAAAGTCTCCATTGTGCATAAGTCATGACGTCCTGTTCGGTAAATCATTTGCAATGTAGTGTTATTGTAAGGAGAAAAGTATTTTATGTTTTAACCGAGGCCTTGACAGCACAGAACAAAAAGGGAGTGATACATATTCATCACCTCAACTTTTCACTTCCTTTAACTTCTTTATAATTACTCCCCTTCAAAGTGACAGGAAGTGACTGCAAGTTATCTAAATGGACACATTATTTCAGAGATTTCAGCGAGCATAGTGGAAATGCACATACTAATGGCTGTGTTGTTTCCCGCATGTCTTGAGACATAATGGCCAAGCTCTTTCACAAGACATCCCTCCCATCTGAGAGGATTCTCATCCCCCAGTAACATTAATTTACTCAATGATAGTAAAGAGCTTTAAAAAAGACCGTCCAGAAAACACTTAAAGTTCCCTAAACGTTCCTGCTGTTTAGCTGACTACAGATTCAAAACAAAGATAAGCAGCAACAGTTGAAAAGTTGCCCAAACATTATCATCAGTTAGTTACCCCTCAATCTGATGAGTGATATTATTTGTACGTCTTTTCAGGATACATAAATGTTTCTTGGAAAATGATGGTCGAGCTGCTTACATTCACAATCCACCTGGGAGAGATCTGGGTATAAGGGGCCGGCTTCTCAGAACAAGCAGCAGGTTTTTTCTTTTTTTCACCAGCTGGAACAAATCCAATCAGCCTGGTCACTTGGTGAAGGTTGATTGTTGAGACTTCCAGAGCAGGGACACGACCCAAACGTTTGACAATCAGGAAACTTGAGAGGTAAAAGCAGACCCGGCGCCAGAACAAATCTACAGGGAGGGCATATGATTTTCATGGGAGGGCACACACAACCGCCATGTGCCACGGCCAGTATCGGCGCCAGAGATTTTCTTTTGGGGGTGCTGTGGGGTAGCTTGACGTTTCATAGGCTGCTCAAACATGTAGGGTTTCCCATTAATGTACCGGGCGCTATAGTGGAATTTTTGACTGCAACACTATGGGATTAGTTTTGTATCATAAAGATAAAGCAACACTTTCTCAGAATAAAGCAAAACTATGAGTTCAAAAGAAAAAAAAACTGAGTCAAGCAAAATAAAATACATTTCAAAAATAAAACTATAAGTTGCAAACAAATAATTTGTGTAATCATTTAAACTATAAGTATTTTTTCTTTG
>NW_011335359.1:0-29969 GCF_000735185.1 Notothenia coriiceps | reverse complement strand
TGACCGGCCCACTTCGGTACCGGCCAGTCCGCCACTGCACCCAGCCCAGCCCACGTAAACTGTCAACGGGGGGAGCCTCGCTGCGGGGAAACGGTGGACCTAGTGTCCCGATCGGAGTGGGAATAATAATAATAATAATACGTGCATTTTATCCAATAATTTCCCCAACATTGTGGTAAAAAAACACACGTTTAATCCATGTTGGTGTACTACAACTACAAAAAGCATCGGTTTGTTTTTTCATCAGGAAATGCAGACCGGCTCAAACAAACGATTTTTAAATCATCATCCTCACGATCATTTAATGTATCATATGTTCGCCGAATTGACATGAAAGCACTAATAAATGTAGTTTCATCCACTTGAGTTTACAACTACAAAAATAATCGATTTGTTTTTATATCACATCCTACGGGAGGAAATTCAGCAGCTCTCACTACCGGTTTGTAATCCTAATTTAATCATCATCTTCACCACGATCATTTATGTTTATGTTCGCCGAATTTACATGAAAGCACTGACAAATATGAATATACTGTAGTCAACTTCATTAATACGTTATTAACGTGCCTCAACTCAGTAATTCACCATTTCTATGCATGACAACACACTTTGTCCGTGTTTGGCTCTCTCGCCGCACAGTGAAGCGTTCCTGCATTGACGTCACTTCCGGCTCCCCCCAAAACTTCAAAATGAGTCGAAGGAATTTCCCCGCGATGTTCGAAATTATTGATATTTATCCGAACGGTATCGCACCTTCTTTTTTAAACTGACGGTTCGAGATGACTAGTAGCCCAATATTTCATTGCACAACAGTTGTTGGGAGGCTGTCACAGGCTCTTTAAGGATTGCGTTTGGCGAGTGATGAAACACTGTTTTACCAACTCCGTTGCCAAACAGCTGAACTGGCGTGGCATCAATGGGAAAACAGCATTCCACAGTTACTGAGTCACCATAGTGTTAATGGCTTTTTAGGGCTAGGCCTGGTTTATTTGGCTCATTCTTGGCTGACATGTGGCCATGCTTTGAACTGCTTGTGGCACAGATCTGGTAAACATCACCCGACCGTCAAAGTGCTATCATTCCATGCAGTATATGGGCCAGATAAGGATATGGAATGTGGGCCGGATCTGGGCCAGAGTGAAAACTAACCGTGGCCCAGATTAGGGCCAGTTCTGGTTTATGTGGTTCGTTTTTGGTTGACATGTGGCATTGCTATGGCTTGCTTGTGGCCCAGATCTGGCAAACAGGAGCGGAGCGCCCAAGTGCCATCATTCCATGCGGTATGTGGGCCGGATGAACGTGTTTTGTGTGGGACCTTTTTTGCTATCTGTTATGATATCACTGCCCCGTCTAAGACACGAGTGGATCTGACTTTAATGACTTGTCTCGAGTGTTTCGTCAACTGAATGTGTTGCTTAAAATAATACTTCTGCATATAGTATGTGACATTGTGAGTGTTGCACGGCCAGATACGGCTCAGATAAGGAAATATGTGCCATGTGTAATTCATGGCACAATTAAAACGGGATCGAAAGACAAGTTTTCTCTCTCCATTGACTTCAATACATTATTTTTCCGAAATAAGGTCCCATGGACAGGAAGTAGATGGGCGTGACTTCGCCACTCTATTGTGTGGTTTGTGTGCGCTCCGTTTTGTTTAGTGCATATTTTAGAACAGCGCAGATGGTGCTCAGTGAGGTTTTCTGGGTTGCTTGGTTTCAAGTATAGGTTTCAAGAAGAGAAAGAGACTTTCTTATTAATTCATTTAAGTTGTGATGTTTTGTAAAATAACTCACAATTTATCATTTTAATTATAATACCCTGAAAATGGAATGTGACTGAATTATTCTTATTAGAAATAAGGCAATGAGGCATACCAAATGTTTGTGATTTTTTTGCATGTGTGCTAACATTTGTTTGTCCTCTGTGTTTGAAGATTTTCAACCTGATGCAAAGCTGATGAGATTCTGACGAAAAGTGTCATATAAATAACTGCTGAGCAGAAAATAAAGACAAAAAGAAAGAATCCGAGTTGTCCAATCGTCCTCTGTCGCCCTCCAGCCTCTCAAGTTTGGGCATAACACTGAAAATAGTCCAAAACCCAGAAGAACTTGACAGTGTCTGAGGAAGTTACTTAACGTAACGGCTCTGCGGATTGGTCCATTTGGACCAATTGGTCCATCGAGTCGTCGTTACGTAACTTGGTTCCCGGAAGAAACAAATGGAAAAATAAAAATCTCCAACGAGGCGTTCTGGGGCAGCATAGACAGGTATTTTCTGTGTTAGAGTTTTACTGGCTACAGAGGGTGTATTTTGAGGGTTTGTGGCTCTGCAGACCGTTTACATGCAGAAAAACCTTCATAACACACAAGGGGACGGGTAATAACCGGAAAAGCATGTCATGGGACCTTTAAGACACTTGCACAAGATTTCTTTTTTGAGAATTTTTTTTTTTTTGCACAACATGCAGGTGAAAGCAGTACTGTGTTTTATATAAACGTTAAAGAGGGGGGGGAAAGTTTTTCCCACTTGCATAAATAAATAACCCTAATTTTGCCAATATTGATCACAAATAATTGTGATTATCATTTTGGCCATAACCGAGCAGAAGAATGTGTATTCAGTCAGTGTGTGGGAGAGAAACTCCCTCCGGAGGGAACACAGGGATTTGAGCTTTAGGAGACTATTGACATGCACAAACACCTATATAATTCACTACAGGAAAGGGCAAACTACAGTACATAAAGCATATCAGGGCCTCTTTAGGGATTCAAAATAACAATATATATTTCAGGTATCGCATAATATTGAGACATTATTTATATGCCATACCTCAAAAGTACATTGGACGACAGAACTTGAATTACCTAGAACTCCCATAAACACCTTCATCAATGAGTGGAGAAAAAAGTACCATAAACACTTTCAATAACTTTATTTTTTCCCTTAATAGATCTGTACAATCAACAAATCAAACTTAAGATGAGCCTAGCAAAAACTGATCTGTACATGTTAAATGCTTCTGGGCACAAAAAGCTCCACACCCATTTAAATAATCAAAGGATGACTTGTCTAGCTATGCAAACACTTAAAATCAGTCCCACAGTCGAGAACATTGTGTGGAACAGGGGGAGGCAGGATGAACCAGAACAAACCAAAACAGAAACAAAAAATATAAATGTTCCCTTTATATCTTTCTCTCCAGTGTTATAGAAAAGTACAGTCAAATATCTTATTTACAGAGAAATGAACACAACTCTAGTTTGATCAAACTGATGTTTAAAAGGTGAGGGTTTGTCTTCAGTTATCTGGATTTAAAAATGAAGGGACAGACAGTTGATGTGAAAAGGAAGAAGGATGCACACAGGGCCTAAACAGACATATGGCTACTGCCTTCCCATTCCCACCACACCCCCACCCACCCCCCCCCACACACACACACACACACACACACCCACACCACACTAATCAACCATTCCTGAGATACATTATTCAAATGATTTGATGTTAAGGTGTTTTGTTAACTTTCTTAGTAGTGCCAAAATGTACGATTAAAGCCCGCCCCTGTTCCCCATCCTGTCGTTCAATTTCTAAATAAAGCTGCCTTATTGCTAGGGTAACAGTGATTTCATGTCCATTGAAAAGATATTTCATAAAATATTCAACGCATTTCATGTTAATGTTATTTAGAATTACAGTCATTGTGGAAATGGATCCCTTTCCGCCTCATCAGGCCAAATCTAACATTGAAGCGCAAACACAGGGAAGGTCCCACACTGCATACACATTATGGTGATACATTTTAGTAGAAATCTGTACTTGGATGCAGACTGACGTGAAAACAAAAACAAGTGGTTATCCCCGTTCAGCAGGACCGTGTTCTTCAAATTTAGATAGAGGAGGGTTTCATAAAGCAGCATAACCTCAACTCATTCAAAGGTTTTAATAGAAGCCCCAAAATTCCTGTCACTTTTTTCCTATTTCCATGTCTGTTTCTTCACTGTGCGTTGAGTCGATCCAGATTTTCTTAATTCCGGTTTAAATTCCTAACTGGATAAAATGATCTGGATTTGGCCAAACAGTAACAAAGGACTCGTGTTGAAAATAAAGACAACAGGCTTATGTGTAAACTGACATCTATTTGTCCCGACGACTTCAAGGTTTTTATTCCGACAGAACAACCGTTTACATTATTTAAATGTTTTATGCCGATCATATATTTTTCGAAATACAATTAGGGCCACATGTGAAATCAAATTTTAGATCTGACGAAAAGTAATTTTTTTCTGAGTTCTGAGATTAAAGCCTGACTTTTTCCCCAGAATTATATATTTTTTAAAAACATAATTTCCATGCTCCTATTTCTCTTCAGTAATATCCTAACTTTTAACATTCTAAATGATACTTTAAGTATTCTGCCCAAATGTGTTTTTATTAATACAGTATACAGTATTGCACTCAAGGGTCTTACAAGGTTAGTATGAAGACTGGGAGTTGACCCATACAGTCAGACTTAGATCAACAATTTGGACATGTTGCCATGACAACCAATTCAAATCCAAGCTCCTCAATGACGATATGAAGAACAAGGCCCTGCAGCTTGTGCACACCGTGCCGTTTGCTGTGCACTCTAATAACACTTAGTGGATCACACCTCAGTAAACCTTTGTCATGTTTGAACCAGAAGACACCCATATAGTAATTGGACCAACATGAAATATTGTTAGGTAAAACTCCATGTAGTGTTTCCTTCAGATTGAGATGTTTAACCATCTGTTAGCAAGTGTTTCTTGGAGGTGCCATCACCAAATGGGAGCGATCTTAACAATTCTGTCAGTTTTAAAAATCAAACATTTCTTAGAGGTTTACAAACACACTGTGTAACGACTCGGCTGTATACTGCAAAAAAATGCATCGTGAAAACATCGAGTTGAAAAAAACCTTGAGTTTCGAATTCTCAAAAGACGTTCGATGGCATTTCGTCTGGGAGGTTGAACAGTTGTTGGAGAAAGGTGGGTTATAGGCTGGTGCGAGGTGCAGCAGCAGCAGCAGGGTGCTCCACCAGGGACCACCATCACCATCAGTCTCTTTCCTTTCTGCCCCCACGTTGTATCCACACAAAGACCTGCTAATCTACTTTGAAATGTAGTGGTCACAGTCAGTGTTGACAGAGTGTCTGCAGAGTGACGGAGGCCTTCCACGATCCAGTCAGTGAGCAAAGGCCCAGAGCCACAAATTAGGTAGGATGGGAAAAATATTGGTTGAACCTTTATTTAGTTACAATATAGATATTAAAAAAGTTTTTTTTTCTTTACAAGTACCTCTTCCCTCTTTCTTTGAGTTATTTTTGTGTACAAGAACCAGTGGAGGGGAGGATTTTTTTGAAGCAGTGCTGTTCTCGTGGATTATGCCCGCAATTTTTTTTAATTTCTTTTCAAAAAGGAAAGGGAAGAAAAGAAAAGAGAACAAAAACGAAAGAAAAAAAGGAAAAGGAAAAACAATCTTCAATCCAGTGGTGTGTGTGTGTCACTGCTGATCACAAAAGAGTACGGAGGGTAGGGGTGGGGGGCGGAGATCAGAGCATTTTAGGAGTTCAAAATCCCTCCACCCAAACTCCCAGACCCCTCTCTGCCAGCGTGCGGTTCACTGAAATCACCTGAAACACCAAGAGACACAGTATTAAACACATTATAGAGACCTTATTCACATGATATGATGCTAGAATATAATGGAGAACAGGCCTGCACTGAAAAAGCTTATATTAATGAAGTTCGACAAGTCACAGCATGCAACTTGGACTTTATTGGCCGTTTGCTTGGTTAAATATGGCGTTCGCTAACAAATGATGGCATGCCAGAAATGTATTAGTCAATTCCAATACCAGTGAAATTCCACGATTTTCTAAACTCATTTTATTGCGGGGTTGAAAACGAATAGTTTGACATTAGTAGTTTTATTGATGTAAAATAATATGCTAGTGCGAGGAAGTTAAACTGGTTATAATTGTATTTGGTCACACAAAAACTAAATATACAAGATTACATTTGACTATATCAACATTTTGTTAGAATGTACAGTCATACAATGCTATTGTATACTGAATAAGTCAGATTCAAAATAAGTCATTTATCCCAGGGGAAATTAGATTTTGTGAATGTTGCTCTAGTTAAGAATAAATTAAATAGAATAAATATATTTGATAAAAAATGTAAAATGGTAGGTCAAATAAAATGGAAGTCGAGTAAAAATGTGCACACAATGCATCAAATAAAAAAAGTTGAACGCATCAAAATTCAAGTCAGTGGAACATCAGTTAGCGCTGTTGTTTAACCAAGCAGGACTGTGCTACCCTGCTAACAGCTAACATTAGCTAGCTCTCCTCCTGCCTTTCAACACACTTGTTGACAATTTCAAAAAATAACCCAAAAATAAGGGGTGCATCTTTCAGACAGGTCAATAGTGTGTTTACTGTGTTCTTTTGGATTGTAACGTGACGGCGCCTGCATCCTACGTTCAGACTTAAGCCCTGATCCCTGTACCTACTTTACATACAGAAGAGTAGAAACACATGCCGTCCCATTTACAGACTTCTGGCATAAACTTGGTAATAGTTCCTGTCACATCCATATTACAAATATGCAAATGCAACATGATCCCTTTTCTTTACTTAAACCTTACCATCTTCATTTCACTCTCTTCTCGACCCACAAAATAAAGTCTATTGCATATCTTAGTTTGGACAACGGGGATTGATCCCCGCTTGTTATGGTGGCACAAACATCCTAACACTGCAAAAGAACTGCAGGCACCTTTTAAAAAAAATAAACTTATTTTGTGTTAGTCGTCTGTAACAAGATTTTTTGTATATGTGCAAACTCCATTAACAGTAAAAAAATAAATAATCATAAAACTAATTAAGAGGATTATGCTGTTGATATGATTATTACTTCAATGTATGCATTCATTTGAGCTCTTTTCAGGAACAGCTGTAGTGTAAAAAAAGTGTGTTCATAATGCAACAAAGAAATGTGGAAGTCTTTTCAAAGCTAGGCCATAAAAGCACCAGTATTCGGTGTCACGTCCAGTACAGAGCAGTGCATTATGGATAATGTGAACACCGTACCTCGTCTCCGACCATGTTCCACAGGTGGACCAGAGGCAGTCCCGTGTTGTTGTCGTAGTTTGAGACCTACAGAGAGGGAAACACAGGAGGTCAGTGAGCTGCAGAAGACTCACTCTGGTGAGGAGTTTAGAGAGGGGGGGCTCACCTGTGCGAGCAGAGCAACTCCTCGGGTCATCTCCTCCAACGCTGCTGTGGCCTCTGTGGAAAACCGATCCTCTCCTGGGGGGGGAGGAGACATTTCAACACGTCAGAAAAAGAGCAACACAAAACCTGAAGCTTCCTTTTGGTCTCGTGTGATTTATGTTGGTCAGCGTTCCACAAATAGTTTTTGACCATTATGGGTTTACCATCAAGGGGGCCAATAGTGCATTTTGCAATGTAAGTACAGAAGAACACCATTTGAGACACAGCCTTGGAATACTGGCACTGCCCTTGTAGTAGCAGGCCTATTGTTTTCAGGCATATACAGGTTTATGGTTTATTGAGTTATTGGGTAAGTGTTAAGAGTTAACCTGTTAAGCTCTGAGCCTGTTTTTCAGGTCTCCGGCTCGAAAATGACATTCCCCGAACAAATGACCATATCTTCACTTCTAAAAAGGGGTAAATTAATAATCGTTTTTCTCAAAGCAATGATAAACCTGTGAGTTGGATGTAGAAAAGTCAGAATCAATATAAGAATTGTTTTTATTTTAAAGTATTGTTCAGATTGGACATAGTCAAAAATGTAAATTATTGTGTTAGTCCAAAAAAAAAAACATTACTTATAGTGAAAACCACCCTTGAATGATGGGATAGTAGACTAAAAGCTTTAGGAATCCAAACTATAACATATAATAAGTACCCTGTATCAAGATGGATGCAAAACAAGTGGAAATTGGCCTTTTTAGAGAGGTTTAGCAAAAGAAAACCACTTCTAGGGTCATTTGGCCTATCTGTGGCCCCCCTTGGTCGATTTTGATGATTGACACCTCTTTTTAACCATTAGAGCCAATGGAATCGAGGGGAAGTTCAACATACACACACTTTACCAAATAAGGAGTGAGAGTGACGCGTAGCCAGAATACCCAACACAGGAAGGTGTCATACACTCTGGAAGCTATCATTACATGTCTTTTACATATAAATTGAATTAAGGATTATCAAAAACATTTTCAAAGTGACAGACATTGGATTAACCTATGGATTAACCTTCAGCCGCGTTTTTATCGTTTTAATGCCATTGAAGACGACTTTTGATCAGAATAACAGCTAAAGGTGAGAATATCTCAGTTTTTTGCTACCTAAAGCTACGTCGTGTGTCGTCTCGTTTTGTTTCCCCTGTCGTGAGTTCTGATCGCTCAGTGATTATACCAATACCTCTAGAATCTGTGGAATCCCAGCTTGCTAGCAAAGCTTGTTTATGCAGATTCGATAAGTAATAAAGTATTTATTAGGGCTGTCAGTCAATTTAAAAATATTTAATCACATGATTGTCCATAGTTAATCGAGATTAATCGCAAATTAATCGCATATTTATGATCTGTTCTGAATGTACCTTAGAGGAATATTTTTCAAGTTTTTAATACTCTTATCAACATAAAAGTGGACAAATATGTTTTATGCTAATGTTTATCATCATTTGAACATTACAAATATTCACCTCAATTCAACCTGGAACCTCTATCATACAATACAAATGGTGTGTGTGTGTGTGCGCGTGCTTGCGTGCGTGCGTGCGTGCGATCGTTGGAGCTATGTGCAACTCAAGGCATATGCTCGAACGGGAGCTGCCTGGACGCTGCAATCATGTTGCGCGCAATATCCGTGCTGACTGTTCCCACAATGTCCCACTGTCTGGCTACCTGCATAAAGTCAAGTGTTCGGCGCAGTTGTGGCGAAATGTCACTCTTCTGCTTTCATTTAAACAGCTCCTTATAACCGTTAGCGCAGCTAGCTAGCACCAGATGCTCACAACAACAACAACAATACACGTAAGGTCTCTCTCTCGCGACACACATACACACACCTTCCCGGTCCTCCCGATGGCCAGTCGGTGCCTGCCGGTGAGCGTGGAAGTGTGGTCTGCCACAAGCGGGCGGCAGGAGCGGGGCTGTCATCAGCTTGTAGATGGTAGTTTATACTTGATGCGCTCTGAAACTACGGGGTGGCCGAGGACAAAAAATACACATGCCTTAATCGCGTTAAAATAATTAGTGGTGTTAATTTTTTTTTGCGTTAACTTGACAGCTCTAATATTTATACCTAGAGTTCTGTGCTAAGTGCTTCAGCATTTTTTCGCTCAGGGCTTATTTAGACACTTCTTGTGAGACTTTGTTTCGGTAAAAATGGTTCATATCATCAGTTAGCTGATGATATGAACACCGGCGGGGGCTAAGGAGCTTGACAGGTTAAGTGGATATGACATATTCATAGTTTGTTAAATGTTAAGAAGCCCTCAGATGCTGTTTCTTGCAAGCATGGGGCTTAACAGGTTAAGACTGTTACACAAACAACGTTGTACCTGGAAGTGGGCCGATGCTGTCGAGCAATACTTCGGCGCCTTGAAACGGTAGTGTTACAAAATCAGATCTGAAAAATTAAAAAAAGAAATCAGTCAGACAACATGTTAAAACATATATCTCATAATATATAAATGTGCATTTCCTATGGTAGCATTTAAAAAGAAAAGTTATCATCTAAAAAACGTCCACTTGTTGAGGACACACTCACAGAGATGGACTTCATAGACACATGTAAAACTTACTTTAGTCCCTTTTATAAATGTAAAAACCTACTATAGTTACACTTAAACAAATTATTTTCCATTTGGAACACCTGTAACTAAGCCATTTCGCCATTTGCTATGTGGGGGGTGCTTGCAATTAAACACTGTTGTGCCTTCCTCTGTGTGACATAGTTGCGGATTAGGCATGATGCTCGTCAAACCACCCACATTTAAGAAACAAAGCCGATAAATAATCGTCAAAGTGTGCGTGCAGGGAACTGTAACGGTGGTGGACTAATCAGAACAGAGTGGGCAAGCTGACCAATCAGAGCACAGTGGGCTCATAGGGAGGGGGGCAGGAGCTCCAACAAGCCGTTTAGGACAGAGTAAATACACATACTATACAGAGATGCTGTTTGAGAAACCAATGTGAGTTTGGAACATTGAACAATGTAAATCTATTCTAGTAGACCTCAACAATCGAATTATGATCAGTATAAATGGCCATGTCATGGGACCTTTAATCATTCAAATTGGCCACAAAAGAAAATGTACAATTATGTGGATTATTTTAAGTTAAAGTAAAACAATTAAAAAACATCTATAGGAAAATAAAAAACGAAAACTGCATTTTAATAGACACACAAAAGATCACGTAACCTGTACAAGGGTTACTCTGGGTATAGGCACTTTTGGAGAGCAGAGTTTGAACCGCTACAATGAAACTATGATGAGACGGATTAAGAAATGCCCTTCCATTCCGTTTATTCTACATTTCTTTTGCGAGAAACCTCTGACACTCACCTTATTTGCCGTAGTGTGTCGATCTTAACTCTGTCGTAGCCTCCGTAGTCGACATATCTGATCTCCACTTCATTGGTTTCTTTGTCGAAGGTAATGACCTGAGCTCTCCACCAGGCTCCCTCCACCGCCGGAGCTGCACAGATCACACCAACTGCAACACACAGACAAATGGGAACAATATTAAAGTGGCCGGTAGCAGTAAAAGAGGGATTTCTAACTGATATGGAGTTCTATGCTACTTTTGTTTTGCTTGATTGTTAAAACATTCACATAGATTGACTTGTGCAATGTCCAATTTTGCAGTAAGCTCAACGGCAAAATAGGCAAAAATATCATGAATTAATTAAATAGTTTGTAGCTGCAGAGAAGTCCTGGCCTATAAACCGTATTCTACAAACAAATACAAATCCTTGTTGGGTACAGATCCTCTTGAAAAAAACATGATAATTTCAATATTTCTTCAATGTTCAGCTGCAAATGATTCACTGCATTTATTATGCAATGCAGGTGTATTATTAACCAATACAAAATCAGCTAATAAATAAACATTTAAATATAATCATGGGTTAGGACACCAAGCTGCAGTATATCAAGTATTATTTTAATTATAGTCAAATTAGATCCACTTTACCAGCTGAGAAATTATTGCAAAAAAAAAAAAATCATAATCCAGTTATTTCATGCATACGTTTCTCAAACATAATGATTACTTTTAGCGTTTACTTTTGTACTTTAAAGTATTTTTAACAGTAATTCACAATATGGTATTGTTACTGTTACTAAAGTAAAAGATCAGCGTACTACTTCCAACTCCGTTATCATCTTGCTGTTAATATAAATCAAAGTGAAACGAACACAAACCTGTTTGTACGCTATAGTGTAAATCACAGATAAGAACGATCATGAACAGTGGGAGGTGCAGTTGTAGCTCTAGTTTAAAACATCAGTGTGTGACCCGGCCTACCTTCAGCGGGAGAGGGCAGGGCGGGGGTGCCCGGCTGGGAGTAGCAGAGGAACATCTGCTGGTCGAGGCTCCGCAGCGCGTGGTAGGTGGGGTGGGTGTGCTGCTGCACGAACACGTGACCTGCAGACATGATGTTCACCACGATCACTTCCACTGTCACCCCGCTGGGGAGCAGGAGCTGAGGGGAGGGGAGGACAGGGAGGCAACAGTTAGCCACAGCGTTGTAAAAGAACAGGCAGACAACGGAGGAAAGAGGTTGCAGCAGAATTAGCTATTCTTCACTAGCTCTGTATAATAATAAAGAATCAAATGTAATACTCTTCTCCTTGCACACAAAGCCTTTAATGGTCAGGCACCAGGAAAAGTAACTTTTTTCCAAGTCGGAAAGAGGCTGTGATGTGCCCTGCTGACCGAACGGCTGCTTCACCATAAGGCAGAATATGAAGAAATAACAGAATCAGATGTGTGTGGACTCACTGCGGAGTGCAGCAGCAGCAGCAACCGCTCTCGTTTTGAGCAGATCTAAAAAGGTAAACAGTGGCTGGCTAAAAAGTTCTAGATGTCATCTATTGCTGTATTCACTTAGTTTAGTTCTGCTCAAAGGAGAATAAACCTGCAGTGTATTTCTTTACCTCACAGAACTGCAGCACACTCTTGTGGTGCTTCACCATAACTCTATTGTGACCAGGGCTGTGGCTAATAACATTTCATAGTTTGTTTGGTATGAAGTAAACCTGTTCTCTTTGTTTCAGCCAGCACTATACTTTAATTACACTGTTCATACCTTCTCATTCATTTCTCCACTAATCACAAATGTTGCATTTTCTAGTTTCAGACTTATTTTGTGCATGTTGTGTTAACTTGAGCGAAGTGTACCCACACTCATGAAGGTTTTGGTATTGCATCTTGTTCACTATCGCACTGAGCAAGTCCGTGACTGCAGACATCACCAGTTATTTTTTATTTGCATATGTCTGTTGTGCCAGAGATAGGCTAAACAGTTTGTGACATGACCATATTACTCTAAAGAAAGACGGATCAAGAGTTGCAGAAACGACTGAAATGTGCCTCTTGACCCAACTCTCAGGAAAAGTATGTGATAAAATCCAACTAGCACCAAATTTTCTCTTTTAAATTCATGCTGCTGCCTACATCGTTTTTAGGGTTGAAAATAGGTGGCATTAAGTAAAAAGAGAGCAGCCAGAGAGCCCAGCCTTACCCAGGAGGTCATGGGAAGTGATGGCAATGTGAGTGGTGGTGGGGGGGGTGCGTATAGGTTGGTCAGGTCCAGATCTTTAAACTTTTTCCCGATCAGAGACAGGGCTTTGTCCACCTGCTGCTGTGTACCTGGAGAGAAACACAAGGTTTTAGGGGTGGTTAAAAACAACACTGATGATAACATTTGGAGTTTAAATTGTTTGAATGTGGGTTTGGGGGGCTCACCCTCTATGTGGCAGATCTGGAACTCCTGAGTGTAAGGCAGGGTGGAGATGTAGATCTTTGCACCCGAGTTCTGCTTCAGGAAACTCACGTATCGTCCCTGCTTCCCTATTAAACGCCCTACAAGATGCTGGAGCAGGAAGGAAACAAAAGTTAATTTACACAACCGTGGACCAAACATATACAAAATAGAAAATAAAACAGATCACTAATTGAACCCTGGACATCTTAATATATATCATCTCAGCTACTTTTAACTAAAACAACACTGGCTGTGCACTCTGCGCAGTGGTAACTACTCTGGAAAGTTATTTATTCCAAGAGGGGATTTGGTCAGCATGTTGTCACATATGAATCGATACATTTCAAGATTCTAGCCCACTGTATTAAATGTAGGGGTGCACCGAATGGGAAATTCTTGGCCGAAACCGATACCGAAAATAGGAAACATATATATATATATAAATATATATATATAAATAATGTATACATTTTTTACCAATGTTGTTCAGCTACCTGATTATGGAAAAAGACATGATTATGGCAAAACTTAACTTAAATAATAACTCACTAGTATGGGTGCATAGAAACATTTATTCAGCCTTTTGAATGCATACAAGTACAATTAATTCCAAGTTCAAGTCCATTTTCTTTTCTCTGTAGGATAACTACAACAAAGTGAATTCGAGAACAAAGCCAACGGTGCTGTTAAAACTGCATAAACATCTTAGGCCAGGAGGCCTACAACAAAATAGTGTAAATAAAGACTGTAACAGCCAGGCCTTCAACAACAACAAATGCACCTATAAGTGCATGCATACAAATGTGCAAACTGGATAAATCCACATGAATGTAACTATTTACAAATGAAATTACAATTGAATTTCAAGAATCTGTAAATAAGGCTGTCTGTCCTCATAAGCAAAGTAGTAAACATTGTATAAAGATACATAAAGTGAAAACTGGATACAAAATCCACAATCAATTACAAATTAAATTACAATTTCAAGAATCTGCAAATAAGGTGGTCTGTCCTCATGAGCAATGTAAACAACATTGTATCATTTAGATACCGAAAGTACAATATATTGAACACTGTGCTGCTGTCATTTCCCCCTAATGATAACCTGAGATGGTGAATTATAACTCACAATGAAAATTGTTCAGGAAAGTGGGTATAGAGTAGACATGTAGAACTAGATAAGCTTATGATAAGCAGTGGGAGGTTATTTTTAATTGAACAGTAGCTTGAAAGTCTTTGCAGTTACACCCCCTCAAGAAATGTCAGCTGAACACGTTTTACAAATCGCAATCCGCGCCTCTTTCTCTGATATTTTTAAATATCTCCAAGCGCCAGACATGTTGGCTGTGAGCCAGCCGCGAGCATGGTCGCGCGCCGTGCTTGTCGCCGCGTTTTGATTACGTCATCACAACAACACGTTAGCTTAACAACTTAACCCTGTTCTCTGACATTTGGTGATATTTTTTCGGTGCTAAAACCCTTTCGGCTGAAAGAGCCTTTTTAACCATTTTCGGCCGATAATTTTCGGCGGCCGAATATTCGGTGCATCCCTAATTAAATGTTTTATCCATTAAGTTTATCTTTGAAAACGGCTTTGGTAATTTCCTTTAACCACTGGGCAAATGTATCTTTCAGTGACTGTTTTTTTTGTAACAGGACTTGTTTGAGCAGCAGATACATGTGCTATTTCCTGTTGGTAATTTGACAAGACTACATTGTAAATGGTTGCTGTACATTGAAAATTCCCCTTATTGCAACTTTTGGAGGGGTGAATTTGCTGACTTGAAAATGAAAGGTATAAATAATAAAAAATATAAATCGTTATCATGCCGCAATATAATTTATAGAGTTAACTTAACTGAGTCAAGGGTGCAATTTTCCTTGTTTCTTGTCTGCATGAGGTTGCCAAAGTCAAACAATTTGAAACCCTTCCCCTTAGAATCAAGACTGACATCAATATTGACTTTAAAAATATATATTTCCTACAATTTTAAGCTTTTATCCTAATTCCTTAAATATTATCAGTAGCCAATATAACATTAAATAACTGATTTGCAGCAAACATTAGTATTTTTTCAGAAATGCTGTGAAGGGGGATCAAATCCCGCCACACTTAGATTTCAGGTTTCACTTCCAGAAGCCCGGACTCACCTTTGGCACCTCGATCTCCCAGATGACGAGGTCGGAGGTGGAGGCGGCGCCGTGGTTACTCTGGATCTCCCCAGCCCCCATCGTGCAGCCGCTGTCCACAGAGTCCATACTGTTCACATCAGAGCCTGCACACACACAGAGTCATCGGTCACATTTTGGTAGCGTGATATGAATTCAAACTAATGTCAGTGACTTTTGGTTTTTGCAGTACAGGTATATTACTATTGTATTACATACAAATAAAAGCGATGTGTGTCCAAACATCATACCTCTTATCACTCTACTTTCAAATGGGAGGGAACTTGTCTTATGGAGAAAAAAAAAATCAATACAACTGATGCGTTTATGGCTCCAAATATCAATGAAAATAAGATATAAGCCCACATATGTTTAGGGAAGAATTGCCTGCCCCATAATAGAGGTTGCCTAGTAAAAAGCCAAGGCTGGTTTTTAGTTTTAAATAAACTATTAGTGAGAAACTTGAATCTGAGCAAAAAAGGAAATTTGGAAGCCAAAAATACCATTTCACAGTTTTCCCCCCTCTAAAATAGAGGGGCCACCTAATTTGTAATCTGAAAAACCACAACCATCCAAACTGGGAATCGTCCTTGGAGAAGCTGAATGCTGACAACATTGTTAAAATCTCAACTATGTACTAACTGTATATGCTTGAAATCCACATGGAGAGACAGTTTGAAACACTGCACAGCATTAATCTGGTGGATCGATAATATACCAAATTGTCAGAAACGTGGCTGCTGCTTATCTACAGATTTGCTGGGTCCACTGTTTTTTTAACCTTGACACACAAAGTTCTCCCCAAAAACTGACAGTAGCAGCGCTTCCCCCACATAGACTGTGAGCCGCGGTAGTTTAGGTAGGTAGCGGCCAGTCACACCAGGTAGGCAGCAGCATATACATTTTTTTTTATGCGTTTTCTTCAGGGACGTTTTCATTTTGTTCAAACCCGTGACGCTCTGCAGAGCCACAGCAGCGCTTCTTCTTTTTTTACCAGGGAAGTGAACGGAAGTCGGCTAGACACTCTGAACATAGGATTCGTATACAAATCCTGAAAAAACTCCCTCCATGGGGAGACAATTCCTCGTGCATCAGGAGACACCCTTTGAATTACTGTTAAGTTAGTGCAGATTGCCCTCAGTCAGTGTTCTTCATTTCTTCAAAGACAGCCTTCAGATTTTGCCCGTTATTTGAAAAAAAGACGGCAATAGTGACTTCGGCCAACAGTACTAAATCACATGGCCCAACAACACATATCGGCTACTGCAATAGCAGAGTTTCCCCTAGGATGGAGTCATAGCAGCGGTGCTAAGGCACGCAGGCCCAGCAAAATGTGAGCACGGAGCGTGTGGAATTTCTTTGTGTGTGTGCGCGTGCGAAGTGCGCCCCGCCAATATGTTTCTATGTGTCTGCCAGCACAAGAAAGGCTCTTGAGGCTCTACAGGTGTATTTTGCTAAATCACCTTTATTGAACATACAGTAACACAAATACTACACATCCACATAAGAAACAATCAAAATAAAATGTATGCAATTTCATTATGTTAACCTGCTTTATTTGGGGGAGGACCTCACATCCCCTAGGGGGGTCCGGGTGCATGCACCCCCGGGAAGATGTTTTTAAATGTTGAAGTTAAATGCATCAATCTGGTGCACTTTTAGCACAAAATGAATATATGGATACAGCTCTCAACAGACTATATTAAATAGATAAAGGTGTGATCTCTCTCGCTGGCTCACACTGGCTCCGTGGCGATGACGCGAGCGCCACGTATTATTCTTTTAATGTATATAAGGGCTGCTGAATGTATATAGGGGAAGGTCACCTCCTTATTTGCCAAAGTGCCTGCTCTATGGAGACTGACACAGCTAAAGTTAAAAAAGGGCTGAAATAATTCAAGTAACTGTTACTGAAAAATTGGTAAGTTATCTGGTATATTTACCCGATATAATGTACTCCACATCAAAATATATTAAACTACAACAATACATGGCAAATGTAAGTACTCTTCTATTTTCCCCATACAACGTCTCAAAAAAAAAAAAAGGTATCGTTGGGGAATCTTCTTTGGAGGGTCGAAAATTTGAGAAAATAAGGGAATCGTTAACAAAGTTCCTTAAAAAAAACAAAATAATGAAGCTGGGAACTTGTACTTTTGTCCACCAGTTACTGGGAGATGTGAACCCTGTTTTGTGAAGGCACAGTCTCCCTGAATGTAAAATATTTCACCCTCAATCACTAACATCAGGTGAAAATCACCCCAACACGTGCCTTTTGAAAAATGCAACTCAGACAGCAGCAACAAAATTAAGGTCACGTGAACACAATTGCGTTGGTGAAAATCACCAAACGTTATTTTTCTAGGGTGAAAGGTGTGCAACAGAAGGTAGACATTAGGTCTTTCAAAGCAGCCCCACGACAGTTTGGATAGTCCTTCCAAACCAACACTTACCCAAGACCGAGAAAAGGGACGAATGCACTTAGACAGTCTACTACACACACATTTCTGGCGGAGAACATCATGGGTAGATGACATCAGTTTGTAATGGTGAATAAAGCTGCAGCAATAGGAATCGTGCAATATGATTTTGTCAGTTTTGCTTATGTGTAATCTGAACCCTTTTTTTTAAATTTATTTATTCAAGTTTATTTGTTTTCAACATTTTAGAGAATATTTGTTAAATCGCAGAATGTATAATGGCACTTAAATTAACTTTAGGGGTGAGTTTTTGCAAATGCTATGTATTTAGGGATGGGTACCAAGCCCCGGTATTAAACGAGCCCCGGGGCTGAATTATTAAAGACCGTGGTACCGTTAAGCTCCGACGTTAACGGTCTTTTTATCGGTACTGGAGACATGTAAAAAATATATGTATTATTGCAGTTTTAGTGTTGCCAACTCAGTTTCTAAAATGCAATAAGCGTGCAAAATGCCTCTTTTTAGTATTTTCGATCTTTCCAATCCAGGCGAGAGATCTCTCTCCCCCGCCTGCTTGCGAGGGGGCGGGGCAGTTTACACACGCAGCTGCTACATACAGCAACACACACGGAGGAGATGGCAGAGAGAACGCGCTCCGAGGTGTGGTTAAACTTTACCCGTCTCAATGTGGACAATGCTCGTTGCCAAAAGTGCAATAAGAGTTTAGCATGTAAGGGCGGTAACACGAGCAATTTGTCTAAACATTTAGCAAAAGTGCACCACATTCAGACGGAGGAATGCACCGGGTTCGACTGTCTTACGGGGCGACTGTGGCTGCAAGGGAGTGCGGTCGTCTTTCAACCAGAAGGTTGTGGGTTCGATCCCAGCCCATGCAGTCAACATGTCGATGTATCCTTGGGCAAGATACTTAACCCTGAGTTGCTCACGATGGCATGGCCAACGGTGTGTGAATGTGTATGCATGTTAGTTCCTTGACCTAGAGCAACATACACTGCTCTGTATGAATGGGTGTGAATGGGTGAATGACATGTAGTATGTAAAGCGCTTTGAGGGGTCTTAAAGACTGGATAAAGCGCNTCATCCCACAACAACACTGTTCCATCTCACTGTCTCTGAACCGGCTTTCTGGTTAGCAGCCGCTTGCGCTCACTCACCTCTCCCTTTTGGTTCGAACCGTGGAGGGGAAGTGGGTGTGCGGCTGACAGAGACACTCTGACGCGCTTACCCCGCGGAGGTGTGCTATGACGTGGAGGACCCCACCCCCTGCCCATAAGCAGGGGGGAAAGGAAGTACCTCCAGCCCCTATAGAGGCCCAGTGCGCTCACGTCCTCCGGCGACCGGAATGTCCTAGGAGGACGTTAGTGCATTATGCGTTCGTTAAGGTATCAGATGGCGCACTGACCCATAGCCGTGTAGCCCGTGCATCAGGTCTACACAAGTCCTGTGTTCCTATAGCAAGCCAGGAGATGATAAGGCAGCCAGACCATGTGCAATGAGGTACACCTTTACTAAGTCTGGTAGTCCTGAGCGTGCAGCATGTGAATCAGCTGAAACTGCACATGCCGTCCACACTCATTTCAGAAGTGGGGGGGCCAAAAAGTGCGTGTCTATGTGACACAGGCCACATGCACCCGAACGATATCGAGCGGTGAGTCCCGGATTTCTCCCGTCTGACTAATATCGAGTTGTTTCATTCTCCATAGCACATGTCTGTTTCCGTCGGCATCTTCAATGCAGCTCACGTTTACAATGACATTGCATTTAGCCAACGCTTTTATCCAAAGCGACTTACAATAAGTGCGTTCGACTAACAAGATACAAACTTGAAGAAAACAGAATCATATAAGTACATCAGGTTTCATAGAGCTAAAACATTTGCTACTCAACTGGTTTTAGATAAGCCAGCCCTTTATTAGTATATAAGTGCTTTTGTTAGCAATTATTTGTTAGTAATTCTATCGATCGAAGTGGAGTCGAAAGAGATGAGTTTTCAGTCTCCCCCCGGAAGATGTGCAAGCTATCTGCTGTCCTGATTTCAATGGGGAGCTCATTCCACCATTTTGGAGCCAGGATAGCAAACCCACATGTTTTTGCTGATGGGAACTTGGGTCCCCCTCGCAGTGCGGGTGCAGCGAGCTGTTTGGCTGATGCAGAGCGGATTGCATGTGCTGGGGTGTATGGTTTAACCATGTCCTGGATGTAGGAAGGGCCAGCAAGTACCATTGTCTTGAAGTGGATTCTAGCAGTTACCAGAAGCCAGTGAAGGGAGCGGAGGAGCGACGTGGTGTGGGAATATTTAGGAAGGTTGAAGACCAGACGAGCCGCTAGGGATGGGTACCGAGCCCCGGTATTAAACGAGCCCCGGGGCTGAATTATTAAAGACCGTGGTACCGTTAAGCTCCGACGTTATCGGTCTTTTTATCTGTACTGGAGACATCTAAAAAATATATGTCATACGTATGTATTATTGCTACACAAACATTATATTGCAGTTTTAGTGTCGCCAACTCCGTTTCTAATACGCAAAAAGACTGCAAAATGCGTCCATGATTATTTTTAGTATTTTCGATCTCTCTCCCCCGCCTGTGAGCGAGGGGGCGGGGCAGTTTACACACACGCGGCTGCTACATGCAGCAACAAACACACACGGAGGAGATGGCAGAGAGAACGCGCTCCGAGGTGTGGTTAAACTTTACCCGTCTCAATGTGGACAATGCTCGTTGCCAAAAGTGCAATAAGAGTTTAGCATGTAAGGGCGGTAACACGAGCAATTTGTCTAAACATTTAGCAAAAGTGCACCACATTCAGACGGAGGAATGCACCGGGTTCGACTGTCTTACGGGGCGACTGTGGCTGCAAGGGAGTGCGGTCGTCTTTCAACCAGAAGGTTGTGGGTTCGATCCCAGCCCATGCAGTCAACATGTCGATGTATCCTTGGGCAAGATACTTAACCCTGAGTTGCTCACGATGGCATGGCCAACGGTGTGTGAATGTGTATGCATGTTAGTTCCTTGACCTAGAGCAACATACACTGCTCTGTATGAATGGGTGTGAATGGGTGAATGACATGTAGTATGTAAAGCGCTTTGAGGGGTCTTAAAGACTGGATAAAGCGCTATATAAGTACAGTCCATTTACCATTTATTTCTGGTAGCGCTGTAGCCCCATCCACGAGTAACGTTTCCACGTCAGGTGTTATGTATGCTAGCAGCAACACAGAGTTAACTACCGGTACATTATACAAACATGGGTTAATGATTAGATTTAACTGAGTTATTTATTTTTTTAAAGTTTCAGCTATTCTGTTTACAATTCTGTCATCACATTATTTAATACGATTTGTTAAAACATTGTTGTTTCTTTTGATGTGAAATATTATGTATTGAATTTAAATAAAAAGCAATGTTGTTTTGTTCACAATTTGTTTAGTTAGTTTAGCTTATTTCTTTCTCCAAAAGAACCGATAAGAGTACCGTTAAAAGACTGGACCGATAAGCGGTATCGATAAAAGTAGTAGTACCGTTAAAACCTTAACGATACCCATCCCTATATGTATTTGATTAAAACGTTAAAAAAAAAAGAAAGGAAACCAGGCAGTTGTTATTTTTCAACGTTCTCTGCTTACGTCTACATATAGAGGCCAACCAGCCTGATGTGCTTCAGGTCATTGCGCTTACATTCTGTACAAACGTGACCACATGACACACTTTGAGTGACAGTCCCCTTATTCGCACATTCAAGCAGAAAGGCATAATGAAATGTAGACAGAAATATCTAAGTTTTTGGAATAAAAGAAGGGGGAAACCTGAAAAGAGAGAACAATGCTGCCGAAATAAATACATTTAATTAAAGCAGAACAACACTTTAATAAATTATTTAATAAATACATTTCAAAGGAATAGATAATTATGGGAAATAATCAAAAGTGCAACATTTAAAAATGAGATGATATCATATTTTAGCATTAAGTAATTAATTAAAGCCTACTTTTATTTGTAATATTATGTTTTTTTTGTTATATTTTTTCTGTTCTGCATAGTTTACAACACAATGGTTTGAATCAAAAGGGATTCAAATAAAATATCAGCTGTGAGCTTTTTATTCTCCGTACACACAATACCTCAGAAAAGCAATGGTAGATGACAAGATACTACCACAGTATACCTCCCGATTAGGACATTTTAAACATTCTCCATCAATATCAAGTATCATGCCACAGAGATAATGACAGAATGATGGCTCACCTCCGGACTGGTCCGTCTCTGCCTCACACGTCCCGTGGGCTCCGTTCCTCAGACCCATCCCATTGAGCCTCTTAATGTCACACACAGCATCCTCTGAATTTTCCTCAGTAATGGCCAACAGTGACGCCTCCGCGGCCGCCTCGTCCAGCATTTGAGGCGGCGTGGCTTCTCTTGCTGACAAGTCTGTAACCTGCATGGCGTTGCACATGCTGTTCTGGAGGTCCTCGTTGCTGATGCCGTCCTCAGAGTGGCACGTGCTGCAGGCCGAGTCTTGCGCCAGCGCCGCAGATTCCTCGCCTTTCAGTTTCGCACTTAACGAGGGCGAACTGAGCGCCGCTTGGTGCGACGGCACTACCCAGTGGCTTCTCTGTGCGTGGTTTGTCTGATGAATCTCGTGACTGACCTCCACGGGCTCCCATACCGGAGCCGAGGAGCATCCGTTGGGAATCCCTTGCTCTTCCTCTCTACAGCCCGTCTGAGAGGGGCTTGTCAGAAGGTGCTGTGCTGATGCTATGATTGGTTCCTCTTTGGAGAATAGTCTGCCGCTGTCCAGGGCTGTGCTGCTGTCTGTGCCCTGGCAGCTGGTGACACCGAGGACCTCCTGGGTGGCTGCCGAGATGACCTCAGTTATAAGGCCAGCCGCTAGGAGCTCCAGATCCTGCTGCTCTCCACAGCCGCTGTGCACCTGGACGTCCTCAGATACGGAAGTGAACTCTGGGCTCAGGGAGGCAGGCGTGCTGGTTAGAATGTGTTGTTTGAAATCCTGTTCTGAAGGGGGTGTCTCTAGTGTGCTGCCCTCTGATGGCCTCACCATCTGCACTCTGGCTGGGGTGATGGCACAAACCAAGATCTCGTCTTGTGAATTAACAGCGCTGTATTGTTTCGCGACTTCCCCCTCGGGCTCTGGCCTCTCGACATCGGAAAGGTATGTTGTTGTGGGGGAGGAGCTGGTGACTTTGGTAGACTGGCACGGCAAGATAACATCTTCAACGATGTCTTCTGGTGTAGAGGCTGGGTCTTTGACTAGGCGTATCTCCGGTTCTTCTACGGAGGCAGGTGCCGAGCTTTCCTCCTGGTATTTATGGTCTTCCGACGACACCTGCAGGGTTTCTTCATCTCCAGGTGAAGGTAGAGGGGAGACCGAGGGTTTATGGACTTCCTCTTGTCCTATTCTGCCAAGGTGAGGGGCAGCTTCCTCTGAACTTTGTTCTTGTAAAGGCGCCGCTTCAGTGTGCTGGACATGGACCTGGGAAATATTTTCATGTTCTGTTCTCAGGTTACCGTCCTTTGCAGGTCTGTGGGTTGGGCTTTTTGTACCATTTGTGGGGGATACAGTGCCTTTGTCAACCACACCGTTGCTACCTTCTGTGGTAGATGCTTTAAGGCCCATAGCAGTTGGAGTCCCCTCTAGGCTGTCATGGCGGATGAGCCGCTCTTTCTTCCGTGAGATGTACCACCACCAGCCGATCAGTGCAAGGACTCCGGGCAGTGTGTAGGGCACAACAGAGCGAAACCTCAGCGGCATTTCCTCAGGACACTAACAGCTACACCTGAAATACAAACACAGATAGGTATTAGTTAAGTGACACTTCACATTAAATAAAAAAGGTATGGCAAATATTTGGAAACCTGTGTGGAAACCTGTTGGTTTTACGTTGATTCAAGAGTTAAGCTATAGTCTTTCACCCAAAATATAGTGGTAAATATAAGAGATGCCATGTGCAGCGGCGAATGAAAAAAAACTTTACTTTTCATGTTTAAAATCCTCTTAAATATAGATTACAAAGGCATTCCACTTGTATATTCACATGAAAACTACCCAACTGCAATTGTTGAGGTCAGGATTATAGCAAAAGCTAAAATCGGGGTTACTGGACCCATGGCACTGAAGAAGTCTTTGATAGTTACCTGGAAACTTGACACTTTGGATATCCTGATCTCGTTTTTTGCCTTTAATGTTTCAATATTTCTTATGCAGATCTACAGTCAACCATGAACAACAGTGTAACCAGTTGAGAACCTTTAGTTGCAATAAGTGTTGGGAACCAAAACTAAGTTGTAAATTAGATCCAAATGGAGCACGTTCTTTGACCCTCTGCCCGCTTCGAAGTTTGTGAAATCAAGAAGCGATTGGCTCAGTAATGTGGTGGATGGTGAGCAGACAAAAGCCACAAATAGAAAAATAACAGTTGAGCCTTAAAGGTGCACCAGATGAACCTCTCCACAACCCAAAGGTACATTTACTCTCGATGTGAATCAAGTTACCACCGGAGTACGTTGAGTCTTAAACACCTCTTGCAGGCCGAGCACACAGCTGATGCTGACATTTCTTTCTTTTGAAAGCAGTGGCCAGGATCAGAAAACTTGATTTACTGCCTGCTGTATGTTGGAGCCGTTGTTTGCAGGTGCACCAAATCAGAACTAGAAAAATTATTGATATCATTCCAAAGCAGATTTAATTTACAGGTTGAATAAACTATATCCAATGTGAATATACATTGTGTAAAAGGTTTTAGAAATATTAATATGTGATATAGGGCATGTGACCTACTTTGACCCACTCAATCATTTTAAATCAAGAACCATTACAATTCGGAATTGACGAGTGAACTGCTAAAATCCAAAACGTAACCCGACCCACACTGGGTTGAAGGTCACAGGGGTGACTAAATGTTCAGCTTGTACTCTGGAAATCTGCCCCCAGTGAACACATTGGAACAGACCTCTGCAACTCCTGCCGTGGTGACTCTGTCCAAGTTAAAAAAAGGACATGTGCACATGCCTTTCCTTAACAAACCTGGCCAAGCCTGCCTCCACCACTAAGAATGCATCACATGGTTTGGCTATGACTCAATCATATCCGCCCATGCTCCCAGACACGGACGTCCATTGCAGCCACACAAAAATATATTATATGTATATATGGACTTTTGACCTCTATGGCGGCTGGCACTACCACCTGCTCTACGTAACCAACTGTTGGCCTGATGCAGGCTAGCAGTCCTTGGATATACTTTCCACATTAGTAACAGAAAGAACTGCCTTAAAGGAAGTTGTTGTGCCAGAGCAAATTTGTTTAAGATAACAGTTTCTGTGTTAATTTTTTTTAAAAAGGACATGCATTATGTGACACCATCAGGGGAAACCCTGGTTGCGTCAATGGTTCAGCAGCCACAGTTTTCTATTAATTTTAGCAACATTTAGGGTCAGCCTCCAAACATACATCATCACTGCACCACTAAATTGGTAAAAAGGATTTCATATTTAAACCCTAGAAGCTTAACTGTTCTTTACTTATATTATTATTATATTATTATATTGCACCACAAGGAGCACTGCAACAACATACATTGGAGTATCAAAGTGGTTATGGTTAGGGGGACCAGGGAATACAACTAATCTGAAGGAATTCATTTCAGAATCCGGTTTATTGCCAGGTACGTTTACACATACAATGAATTAGCTTTGAATTAGTATGGTGCTTAAATATTAAATGATTTTCATCTAAGCTGAGATCCATGGATATAACCTGGGTTGAACAACACGGTATTTATCTAAATGTAAATCGAATGATTTAATCTGCTCCACCATATGATGCTTTAGAATTATGAATGCAAGAAACTAAGGGGTTTATCAAAAACAAATGTAATCAAAATCTAATACATCCTCCCCTTTGATTTTTTTTTTATATACAAGGTGAGACTTTCAGTCTGCACCTGATAGGGGAGCTCTAAGGGTGAGGTGAGGTTAAGTAAAAAGTAGTTCAAAAACGTGATATAACATACATTTTTGTACTTAAGAAGCAGTTAAGTGTGCAAGATTAAGTTATTCTTAGTTGTACATTCAAGACTGCTAAGACATCAAAGTTCTGAAAGTCAGCTTTCACAAAGCATTGCACCAATATGATCCATTGTTTGAAAAGCCAAACAAGCCGTTACATGTCAGAGCATCCTTGAAAGCAGCAACAGGAAGGATTTCTAAAATGGCCCGTCTGTGCCACATGTTGATCTCAAAAGGGAAAGTATTGACAATGTAGATTTGAAGTGAATACAACAGTTATGATACATCAACAATATGGCAATTGAATATGCCGTTTAATAATAACAATAATTAAACTACTGTTACTCCAAATAGAAATTCAAACTTGAACAAAACTTGATACCATTCAAATAATTTCCTTAAAAGAAAGCTTTATTTAAAAACAGCAGATCCCAACTTTAAGCACAACTCAAAAGACGTATTGTGAGCGTTGCTATCTAATTTAATTTGTCCAAACCCTGCTGCTTGCTGTTCTTCAAATTTCCTACAAAAATAAGTAGGGGGAGACTTGCAGAAAACTTAAAAGTAAAGGAAAAATTAATAGAAACATGTCTGACATCAAATAATAAAACAAAATGGACAGTCCCTGATCTCCAGAATTAAAATGATATCAATGGATTGCTCCAAACATAAATCATGGCCACCTTAAGTGTTACAGAAAGGTAAGGATGAACCTGTACATTTGAAATGGAGGCCAGCACTACAATCACCTTGGGCAAGGTTACTACCATTTCAGCAGTCAAACTAACCTAGAGCTTTTCTTACAGGTCGGACTGTGTTCATTTGTGCTTTTCATGACCTTTAAGTCAAGAATCACACTGTGACCTTGGATAGGGGAGTGGTCAGGCTGTAGTCAGGCTGTATTTACAACGTGCTGAGCACAGGGAACCTAAGCAGCTAGCACACTGTATACAGAACAGTCTCTCTATGCCTTACCGACAACACACCGTTACTCTGTACTAACGGAACATGGCGTCAGAACTAGAACTAGATAAGGAGAAATATTGGTTAGTAGGCTGATACACACTGTTAAATTGAACACGTGAAACGTTTTACAAGTGTTTCACCATGTTCACCGAGCAGACACGTTGTATGGAGTTCCCGGAAACGCATTTGTTAAGGTTGACACTTTATAACCATTATAACACCTGCGAGTGAGCCGCGCCTGTCCAGATTGCAAACCAACGCGCTGTCTGATTGTGCATCAAGGAGCTACACTGCTACAATGTAATTGAACTAACCTTCATGTTAGAGAACGTTACAACAACAACAATTTAGCTGACAAATAGCCCAACCCAAATAGTTGAATTTCCCTTTACAAGCACATGTCACAGAGAAGATGTGCACCTTAGCCATACAGAGTTGTCTGTTCACGAGGGTCATAATGCAAACTTTTTGCAAAACCATTGCCGCTAGCTACGTGCTAATACTACCCACACAGTGAGTGTGACTAGCAATAAATAATCCCATTCACGTTGTCTCGTGTGGAAATTAGCTCAATACTATCTTTACAAACTCCGCCGTGTAACGCTACAACAATTTCATCACAACACAGACCAGCTAAAGGCATTAGCTCGTAAACTAGCGAGTGCATTGACTGCCCTTATGAATCTGCTAGTTTAAGGTTTCATCGCAGTAAGCTTGTGAAGGGTAACGGTGCGTTTTACATGTCAGAAATAAGACTCGGGGCTAGCATGTTTCCCATCACGAGTATGTGCAACTACAGTGCTTTTTGTACTTCAGTTAACATAGCACAACCCTTCATTGAAACTATAAACGTGGGCGGTATGTTAGCATGCAATGAGAACAATTTAGAAACTGTAATTTCATTATTGCCGCTCGGTGCCTCATAAACATGCCGAATTTATCAGGAAACACTGAACAGCCACATAAATACAAGTCTCAGGCGATACCATTCACATCGTTTAGACAGTAAGGTAAATTGACAGATAAATACAGCGGGTTTGACGTAACATGGTCGGCAATGAAATCCGGTAACAGAGGTGGCTGTGACCTAACGCTAACGTGACACTGCTGGGAATAGAGCATGGCAGGCTGGAGGCCGCAGTGAAGGATACAAAGTGTGAAGTTAGCAGGCTAGCCCCGCACACGGGATACAATGTAAAAACGTCTATGGACATTAACACGAATTAAAATATCGTGGCAGCTCATCGCAAAACCGACGCCTCGTGTTTTGAGCTAGCTTTAGGCCACAAAATAAAAGGCAATTCTTCACACAGCTTTACAGCAAATGCACCAGTGGGGTCCCAGACTGACGCAGGGTTTAAGGACGCTTCTGTAGTGCTGCTCTCCTGCATGGGCCGCAGACCTTCCCGTTAGCCTATTAGCTGGCCTGGCGAAAAAAACAGCCGACTAACTTACATTCTTACTGCCGACATCCTATAGTCATTCATTACAATGCAAAACACGAGAAATGTGTGTTAGTAAGTGCACAGAGCCCTCATGAGAAAGGGAATTAAGGTAATCTAAATTACACAACAGGGAAAGAGGCTAGCTTCAGTATGCTGACTATGTTAAAGGAATATGTGTAGGCTAGTTCAATGACATGGGATTACTGCACTCAGTCGGTGACACAGTAAACCCTGGACAGCTTGCAGGGACGCCAACAAATGTTAATGGATGTGGTTTTGTAGCTTTATGAGTTGATTTGAACTAAGTCACGCTGTTCGAACATGGTGCAGATGGCTAAAGGCTTGCATGGTCCTTCACCTACGTTGCATATGCGCTCTTTTTAGTTTACTTACAGTATTTTAAGGTCCTCGGTGCCGCCACGATGAGATCAATATTGATGGTAAGAGTTTTTTAAACGTGTCCCTGTGGAAAGTCAGCCTCTCCTCCCCACGTGTAGACCGACGAGCAGTACCAGTCTAAAAAAAACAGACTAAACAGCTGATGAAGTCTCGCGATACTCAGCTGTTCAACCCGTCTTTAGTCTCGCGTGAACTGAGAATGCACCGTTTTCGGACATGCACTCCTGTACGTTATCCGGATGGCCATGTATTTAACATGTTGGTCTCAGGTTTTTATTCGCGCTCTGTTAACTTTAACATTTGATTCACTAGGACAATTTTAAGATGTAGCTGGGAACATTTTTGTATTATGTTCGACATTCAACATCAACTTGCAGGCAGCAGCAGCACAAGGTTAAACACACACCACGCAACACACGCGCGCGCGCACACACACACACACACACACACACACACACACACACACACACACACACACACACACACACATACCATATATACATCACTTCAGGGGACATTACATTGACTTACATGCATTTCCTGGAGACTTACCATAACCAAGTCCTCACCCTCAAATGAATGATTCCCCTCATGGGGACCTCCATTATGTCCCCATAAGGGAGGTGAGTCCCCACACGTGACTGTGTAAACAGATTTAGGTCCCCACAAGTACAGTAATGCTAGGCCACACACACACACACACACACACACACACACACACACACACACACACACACACACACACACACACACACACACACACACACACAGGGAAGGTGTGCCTTCTAATGATTGTAATACTTATCTCAATCCTCTTTGTCTCATGCACACAATCAAGATAATGGGGACAAATCTTACAAGATTGTTTACGAGATTGATATCTGAAGTTATTCTGGGAAAAAAATAATACATGGATAGATCTGTATGATAAAATAGTAAATGTATGCCACTCCAGATCATCTGTGCAAGCGCGTAGATTTCGATTCCACATTGTGTGGGACACATTTGCAGGGGTCTGGGAGTCGTCCACCAGGACATTTTTAGCGTCACACTTTTCCTGCATTATGGTGTATTCTAATGCAACAAATGATGGTGAAAGGTATTTATTTATGCAAAGGATAATATAAAATAAAAGATATATGCAGACTTGGATAACACCATAGTTATCTTCGAACAGTTGCCCATTTTGGCATAGGTGTTGATTGTCACAATGATGTTTGCTCTCCAGCCCCTGCAAGTCAACATGTGTCCTTGGGCAAGACACTTAGGCCACGTTTACACGGATACGATAACGAAAATGAACCTTAAGCCCCGGAAACACCAAGCCGATTTTGGCCGTTGATGGATGTCAGGCCGACGATGAAGGTCCTGTCGCCCTACTCAGATTGGTGTGTCCCGCACCGTTGTGTCTTTTTCTGTTGTGCAGACACCTTTTTGGCCGAAAACCTACCGATTCTACATGTCG
>NW_011335358.1:12403-35319 GCF_000735185.1 Notothenia coriiceps | reverse complement strand
AGACCTTCGTGTGCTTCTCTCCTCTCCGCGATACCTTGATAAACTTGTGATCTGTTGTCCACTTGGCTTTAAACAAATTGTCCCACCAAGGCTTCTTCTTCTCGGGGGTTCTATTCATCGCGGAATTTCCATGTCAAAACCTGTAGGTGTGTGTATTGTTGAACATCTCTGATGTGAATAAACAACATTGGGGCGCCAAGACCGAACACTAATCACGCGATGAGCAAATCCAATTTCATTGGATGGGGGCCAAAGTCGAGTCCTTTGTCTGTGGTGCGCCATGGGGCATTTTTATTTTTTATAATTTGGGAAGATTGAAATCGGTATAGGGAAAGCCAGCTAAATCGGTAGGTGGTAGAAACATGTCAAAAGCGGTAACTACCGCCCAAATCGGTACATACCTGCCAACGCTACTGATTTGGGCGGTAGTCTACCGCTTTTGACATGTTTCTACCGCCTACCGATTTAGCAATTCAACAATACACACAGCTACAGGTTTTGATATGGAAATTCCTCGATGAATAGAACCCTCGAGAAGAAGAAGCCCACCAAGCGGTGGGACAATGTGTTTAAAGCCAAGTGGACAGCAGATCATTTCAATCTTTATTTCAAACAGATTAAAAAAACAACAAATAAAAAATAACAAATGTGAAAAAACAGAATTTATTTATCCACATTTATGATACAAAAAAAAAAGTCTTCATATTAATAATAATAATAAAAAAAAGTCATATGTGTCCGAAAGGGAGTAGGAGGAAGCAAATGCTTATTAATTCCCACCCCTTACTTGATCAATGATTGTCCTTTAAACAATCATTGGTCAAGTAAGGGGCGGGAATTAATAAGATAAGATCACAAGTTTATCAAGGTATCGCAGAGAGGAGAGAAGCACACGAAGGACTGTTGGCAGGGAAGATAAACACCTTCAAAGAATTCACCTGCTGCAACTGGAAACCAGATCCTGAACTTCTCAAGAAAGCCAAGTCTGCTACATACCAAGCACTAAAGTGACTGAACATTGTATGACCAATTTTTGTGAAAAATACAAAAAGTGATGCAATATATTAAATACATGGTTTATACCTGTAATTACTGTGGTTCCATTTCTTCTGATTACCTAATTTGTCGGTAGGGTTGGCAGGTATGGTCATGTGTTCTCCCCATTCTGCTTACTGATACGAGACATGCGGGTGGTTAATGTTGCTCCCTTGTAGTCACCTGAAGACTTTAGTGTTCACTTCATCAGACAAGCCAGTGGAGCAATTCAAGTCGTACCTGAAGTCATACACCTTACTTATTGGTACAGTAGCAATAAACAAAAGCAAGTAAATGTACTGTGTCATGCTAATAACACTACCAGGACATTTGATTTGAGGTTACTTAAATATTTGACTGTATCTGGACAACACTGGCACGTCACCATCTATCCTGGTAAAACTCTCTGAATTGTATGTAATTTGATACATTTGGGGACACATACTTTGATCTTGTTAGTAGGTTATGCATTTCAATTTAGCTCCAGCAAAAGTGCACAACTGAAATGGGAAGAATGTTTGGTACATATCAAAACTGAAAGTATTCATTATACGGAATGGTATAACTTTTACAGAGTTAGAATTCCTTATTATTATATATATTATTAAATTACATTATATTATATAACATTATGTTTTAAATGACACACTTTTGGCAGATGATTGATTATAGCTTATTTGTCTGTCAACCTAATATGAAAATGATCTATACCTGTCAGATAAATGTAGAGGAGTAAAAAGTACAATATCATAATTATATCTCACTACATATTGCTTATAGCAAGCATTGTAAGTGAGTATACCTAGTCTGTTACTCATCATTGTGAGACACAAAGAGAACACGTTTTGTTGTTAATGCAGCACGGTGCACTGAGCTCCACTGATAGATCCTGCCCTCTAGTGGCAGAAAGAGTCACACACTGGCTTTCTGTAAACAATGACGTAACCCCAAATGCTGGATAAAATGCCTTTATTGCAGTACATGTATCTGTAAAACTCTCACAATCCAAAATATTCTTCTTCTTGCTCAGCATGACTTGTTTGCTCTGGTAATACTGACCAATACAGAGCTCTGCAACAGGAAAAGAAAAAGTAGGACATATGAAAACAACTAATATGTGCCTTAGCTTGGTGCATCTTGGCCTCTCAAGAACATTTCTTTGCTGTGAATGTGTCAGATTGTATAAATAATAGATTTTTATTCACCCCATGGAGAGGAACAGCAACAGAAGCAAAGCCGTCAAACAGGCTGTGAGAAGCAGTGGCGAGGGGGTGAGGGAGTGGGGGGGACCAGCAGGCGCAGGGAGTAACCGCCCTCCTGGGAGCAGAGACAGGTCGAATATCTCCTGCAGCTCTGTGTGGCCGGCCACAACCTGGGGGGTCACTAGAGAGAGACAGAGAGACAGAGAGAAGAAAGAGAGAGTTTCAACTCACATTGAGCCCAAACAGCAAAAGATAATGGTCATGGACTTGGTAAAATGCTAAATAAGAACAAATATATGATAAATATCTTTCATACTTTGTCATTACCTTCAATCATAATCTGTATAATTTGTGGGGTTGTTATCCCCCCCCCCCAGTTCAACAGTTGTCTATATAACAGTTCAATCTTAAATCATCGAGAGAAAAATAAGCATAAAAGAAAAGAACAACACGACTAAAAGAAAAGTGCAGTGAAGTCTATTAAGAATTTATATAAATACTTAATCAGGAAAGATACACATCTAATTGTACAGTACATACTGTATGCACACATACAAATTGTATGAATATGCATATCCATATAAGTATATACATAAATACACATTCACTAATTTACATCTGAATGGAGTCATTATTGATTGCCTCCATGATTTGATTTGTGGCACAGCCATTGAGCCCTTGTTATGTGGTTTCATAACTGATGATTTCCACAGATTTGAGGAGTTTTTTTTATCACTGGCTTTTATTTGTGCTTTCCTTTTGTTTACAATTCCCCCTCAAAGTTATTCACAATATTCCAAGAAAATAGCATCATTTTGTATCATCAGTTTTAACATCTAATACAAAGAGTAAAATTAAATCTGAAAGTAGCGTATTGTGTTACCTGTGAGATAGAAGTAGAGCCTGACAATGGAGCGTTGGCCTGAGTAGATCTCACACTGGTAGGTGCCCACATGCTGCAAGCTGGTAGAAGGGATGGAATAAAGTGTGTCCAGGCCTGCAGTAACTTCTTTAAAATGATCCACCTGCTGGGTTTTCACCTGTCCAAGTTTTTAAAATAAAAATAATTATAACAATTCCAAAGTAAATTAAAGTACCCACCAGTCAACATGCTATAACTCATTTGTTTAAAGTGATGAGAATACAAATTGTTACGGGATGGTCCATATGTTCTGCAGTATTTCTTGGCAGGTTGCAGTGATGTCCAGGCCAATAAACAGTCCCATACATACTCCTTATATAAAACTACAACCCCTCCAAAACGTGAAAATGGTGCTGTGTTGTATTGGTTGGTGTTAAAAGTATGAATATAAGGCCTGCACTGTGTCTACTTATTGAGTGTAATCATTAATGTTTATTTATGTGGGTTGGAAAGGAATTAATGTGTTGGTTAGTCAAACATTTGGCTTGTTTCAGCTCAGACACAGCCTTCACATAAACAAATTAAACTGTTAGCTTTATAAATGCAACTGCTATTTGACAAAATGTGGCAAATGTAGCTTTATGAAAGCTTTTTCTTTTTTTTTTTTTTTACCTCAGAACAAAGCCAGGCTAGCTATTTCCTCCTGCTTTCAAATGTTAATCTAAACTAAACTAAACTAAGCTAAGCTAAAATAAACTAAGCTAATGTAAGCTTACTGGTCCCGTGACACAGCTTCAGCAAGAGTGGTATCAATCTTCTAATTTAACTCTTGGGAAGAAAGTCATAATGTGTTGTTTTAAATGTTTAAGTATTCATTTAATAGTCATTTGCAGTGAACCTGAATAGTTCATCATAGGATGAGCGTACCTCTTCTGCAAACCTCCAGATCACCTCGATATTTCCTGGTAAGTGAAATGGCACTTCACACCACATCTGGCTCATGCTGTTCTCCATTGCTTTAACTTCTTTAACTGACACAAACATATAGGCACACACGCACACGCACGCACGCACGCACGCACGCACGCACGCACGCACGCACGCACGCACACACACACACACACACACACACACACACACACACACACACACACACACACACACACACACACAGATAACATTCACAGGGGGGCAGCTCTTGCAGTCTGAGCCCTCCTTAATGATAATACTTAAGCCCAGTCTCTGTGGAGCGGAGTAAAAGTGATGATATGCTAAACAGTGACTGCGCTGCACAGGCTTGATATGAATCTATACCACCGTGTGTGGGAGTCAACTGTCCCCTTGCATAAAGAAGCCAAGGACTTAAAGAGTACCTTGGGGGCTCTGTGCAAAATATTTAATGTGTGGAAATAAAACCTTGCCTCTGTCACTTTTTTTAATCTTGACTTCCTGCTAAGAGCATTTAAGGATCAAAAACGGAAAATGTCAAGGATCAAGAGTGGAGGCTTATGAAGGTGATATTATAGTTATGTAAGGATGTGTCAAGTCTGGATTAGTACACCCTTTTTTAACTATTAGAAAATTGTGATGTAACAGTATCACTAATCCAATATGTTAAACTATGAATACCCACCTGGACAGTCAAGAGGGAGTTCACAGGAGTCATACTGGCAGGTAATACAGTTGTATACAGCACCTGCACTCTGAAATCCTGATGGGTGCATGAAAGTATAAGAGTATTTAGTGTCCAACAACATGAATGATTATAAGAAATAAACAAAAAAAAAGAGAAGAAATACTAACCACATGGAGGGAGGCATCCAGAGACTGTAAAAACAAAATAAGATAGTCATTTATTTGATTTTGATTTCATGAGTTGCTTTCCACCCAGAAGTCGTCAGTTCAACCTGCTTCCTTTACTCTCCACACTATTTGAAAGGCTGTAATAACATAACTAGCTCACTCCAGAGAGAGAACAGAGATCACAGGGAGCTGTAATGACCTAATATGGGGTCTTACCATAGATGAAAAGATGAAGGAAAGGGGAAGAGACCCTGTCTCACCTCTAGGCAGTTTGGAGGCAGCTGCGATGAAATTGTCTGCTGCTGTCTGCAACCTCTCCTCATACACTGTGTCTGATGGATGAAGAGAAGGAGAAACAGAAATATTCAGCTCAGCACATCCTGGTGAATCGTGTGCTTTAGGGCATCATTTTGAAAACTCATTTCTAACTCCCCTCCTTTCCTGGCACCCTAAAGACTCATTAACTTGTGCAGTTATGTGTCTATCAGAGCAGGTTTTCAGCTACCATTATTCCGCTTTTTGTCGAACTCTTCCACCATGGGCAGGATCTCCCCATCCAGAAGTTCTTTCAGTTGTTTGTCATAGCCCTTACCTGGAACAGGCACACACATCAAAATATAAACCATCTTTCTTACTGTTTACGTCGTCTTTCGTGATAAAACATAATACATAAAAAAAACAACTTCGTACCCACTCTTCCAGCCTCAATCACTCTCTCATGGTTGTTGAAAATGCGGTCCAGCATCCTGAAGCAGGAGTCCACATTTCTAACATTGTGCTCAGTCAAAATGTGACCCCAACACAGGCGAAGACTGTCTTGCACTTCAACAAAGCACTGATAGCAGCTTAGAGAGGGTCCTAACAGCAAGCTAACACACACCAGACACAAAGCAGATTTGCACATTTTGCAGCGTGAGCATCTAACTCAAGCTGATTCTGTATGAACTGTTTTCATTCAAATCCTGGGCTCATGGTGACCACACGTTGACATTCCGGTGTTTTGTATATCCAGGAGAAGGTTACAAATGAAAGCTTTCATTATTCATTTAGTGTGCATCTCCCACATGACATTTTAAGTAAGAAAGTGTCCTGCTTATGTATCCTTAACATGCTTGGGTTTGAGAGGAGAGCATCACACCTCCATTCTTCCCTCCATTCTATTGTCTCTGGTCCCCATTTCCTGCTGCCTCAATGCACCAGTTTTACTGCAGAGCACAGAGATGGAGCGAGCCAAGGAGGCGAGGGGGGAGAGAGGAGCAGAAGACTGGGAAGTGAAATGCTTACGTGTGACCAGGAATAAAGTGGAAAGCGTACAGGCAAGAAAAAACAAGACACATATACAAAGAGTTAATGTGTAACTGGTGGGGAGGGAGGTGGCGAGACGGAGAACAAAAGGGTCATCAATAGAATACTGAGCAGAGAGAAAGTGCAAACCGTGCGAAAAAAAGAGTCAGACTCTTGCTTGTGGGGTTTAAAAGATGTAGTAGTAGAACAAATAAATAGAGGTGGAACAAAGAAGAGGAGTATAGGTGCTAGAGCTAAGAGAGGACACATTAGTGACAGGCAGAGGAGGAAGAAGAGGGAACGGGACTACAAATCAAGTCGACTGCCTCCTCACATCCTGTATCCCCCACTCGTCTCCCTTCCTCCTCACCCCCCGTCCTCCCCCTCTCTTCCCTGGTCCCTCACTCCCAGTGCATCTCCATGGCAACCAGACAGGGTGCCTAATACATGAACCTACTATATTTCCAGTGGCAGGGTGAGCTGGGTACTAATGCATTCATCTGTCTCCACACAGACAAGCCAATCAATATTAGGCAAGAGTGTGCTCCAGGAGCCAAAGTCAGAACGCTAGTCAGGGGGACGGGGAAAATCCCAGATACGTGTCTGTGTGCTTTTCCTTGTGTTTAATAGAGCATGTGCTGCAGTACGGCACACATCTTTTCCTAAGCATTTATAAAAGCATAACATGTGCTTATTTACATATTTTATTTTGTATATTGATTGTTGTGTTTTATCTTAATGTGTGCATATGTGTAAATGTGTCTCTTGATTGTGTATATGGAAGATATTCATATTTATATATTTGTATTATTGTATTCTGTATTCGGGATTGTTGGAAGCATTATTTCGATCTCTGTCTGTACACACACACAGAAACATTTACATTAAAGTTGACTTTTGACTTTAGTTGTAAGAGAAAATATGTTCTATTTATGTGGAAGAAGAAGCTCTTATCACTCTTTGCTTTTTTAAATAACCAGTGCTTCATGTCAAATTCAGGTAATTTGGCCTCGATCTAGCAAAGATAACTCATTGCAGACAATGAAAATGTGATTTGATATTGCAGACTTAACCAGACTCAGGGACAGTTTCATCCCACAGGCCATAAGACTATTAAACACCTGAACTTTTGAAACAACATCCATAACATTAATCTGGCTGCAACTTACAATTATTTATTTAATATATCATATTCCAATCACTTTGTAAATCACTGTTGGAGGAGACTGTGACTTAAGATTTTCATCAACATAACTACACTGTAGCTATGTACGTATGACCAATAAAAGCCTTGAACCTTGAACTTAACACCTGTGGAGCTTTTTCGACACTCACAAGAAAACATGTGCACATTACAACATTTTTTGCCACGTTTTATTAACATACAGAGGTAATTACAGAGCAACGTTTCCAGTACAGAACATTTACATGATGATAAATAACTCCACAAGGCGACAAAAATGGCGGGGTCACAACCCTTGGCTGTCTTTCTATTGGCCCCCATTGAGGGCTCAGACACAAAGCCAGCCAATAGGGATGGCCCCCTGAGAGTGTCTGCTGCAGCAAGAGGGGTCTTCTTCTTGATCATCACATGACAGGTAAACATACTGAAACAGTCAACATGAAGAACACAGCTGGGTACTGAAATACATCAGAGCCAGAAGAAACGTTACATTGTAGCTTCTGAGACTTTTCTTCTGTTTCATGTGGTTTGAGTGAACATTGAGAAGGAAACACGGATACTTCATCACGTCATATTCTTAATCGTAGGCCGTTGAAACTGAATGCAGCCCTGTTCCCGAGGACCTCACCTGTGACCTACTTTGACCTCACAGGTTAAGGGTCTCAGGGACAGAGGGGCATACTGACAAATTAAAGGAGGAAGGGTCTAATAAGAAAAAGTACAAGAAAGGGGACGCAGAGATAAAAAGTATTGAAGGAGGAACCGCAGGGTGGCTGCACCGAGACAAAGACATGACCTCATCTGACATTTGGATTCTGCGGCACCGACTGGTCTCCTGGTTTGCTGCAGATCAAAAGAAAGACTGATCAGATCAATGTAAACATGTTCAATAGCATATTTGTCTTCATTTCACCCACACAATTCCTTCGCTTCACAGTGCAGCAATAAGAGCAACAACACATTTTTCAAGGCTGAAATAATCTCAGCAATGCAGCGGTTCAGCATTGTTAGGAGAAACAATTCATTTCAAACTGCTGTTAAATGTCACTGTCATTTTCAAAATGATTTATTGAGCTAGGACTTACACATTACAGTGTGTAATAGCTTTACTGGGCTCAATGAGCCGAGAGGACTGTAATTATCAACATAATAGGTATGTATAAAACATAGGTGGTAGAATTATATACGAGACCAACTTTTGTTTCATAAAAAGTGGCTATACATTTTTAGTTATTGATATTTGAGCTGGTTGAAACCTCCAAATTTCCTGTGAAGATGAATTTTCAGAGCTATACGGTCCAAATGTTGCACTTATTTTGTCATTATTTTGTAATAGTCTGCCCTCAGACTTACCAGTAAAGATGAAACGAGACCGGGAAATGGAGGGCATAGAAAACAGAAACCTCCAGTAATTGAAATGAAACAATGACACTTTAGAGAAACCCAAACTGTAGTCTTTTTTTATAAAGACAAATATATATATGTATCCCAAACCTTTTTGTACATTTCGGTATAAAAGAAAAACAATTAATTGTTTCGAAATATGCCACCCTCTGGTAGACAGGCAGAATGACACAGGCTGACTGGGGAAGGCTGAATATGTTCATATGTCGTGGAAGAGAGAGATTTGCATCTTCTGACAGTTCAAATGTTGTGTTTTCTCTGCGAAAACTCCCCAGTGTGAATGTGAAT
Source organism: Notothenia coriiceps (assembly GCF_000735185.1). Lineage (NCBI taxonomy): Eukaryota > Metazoa > Chordata > Actinopteri > Perciformes > Nototheniidae > Notothenia > Notothenia coriiceps. The sequence goes on along the minus strand of NW_011335358.1, from coordinate 26,258 downwards.
AAAAAGGTGCAAGGTGCCTGCGTCACGTCATGCATCAAATCGAACCGCAGTACGTGTACATATAAACCTTGAGTACAGATTGACTTCATGAGCTACAGGCCTCAAAGATTTTGTGAATCAGAGGTGTGATTTTCAGTTCTTCTCAGTTAATACTGCATGTGACAGACCTGGCAGCCGGATCAGACCAGAGGGAATAGCACACATTTGTCATATCTCCACCGTAAAAAAAATTAATTAGCGTTTTGTTTGCGGTATAGGTTGATTTTTAATTGGTTTAAAATACACAAGTCATGTTGGTATCAACAAAGCAAAAAGGTGAGTTAATCATGCCAAACGACAAAGCACATTCATGATTATTGCAGCAGGTGTTAAAGCATAGTAAAACACAGCCAGTCATAACATTTCAATTCCCTGACAGCTGCTATTTTTCTAATTTACCAGCCAGATGTAAAACAAATGAAAAGGTATTTATATTGAGTTAAATGTCAATCATATATTTTGTTAACTCAGATTTCCAAAGAACATGTTAAATAAAAGTCAGAATTAAAAGAAACTGCGAATCAAATATGAAATGAATATATAACCTGTCGAAGAACAAGCAGCCTGGGCATTAATTGCAAAGCTTTTCAGCGGTGCAGACATAGACATTCACAATTCATCAATATCAACAGACAAACAGATAAACAGGGCACACATGTACAAATACAAATAGTAATAGTCAGAGGACATGATGTGAAGGACTAGTGAAGAGAAAGTTTCAGATCAAATATATGTTATCTCTACATAAATAAATACAGTCCTTAATCTGATCTCACATTTTGAGTGAAAATGTAAAAAAAGAGAAAAGAAATCACCTCTTAGTCAGCCTCTTCTTTTCCTTCCCAGTCAGAGTGAGTCTGTGTGTCCTCTCCCTCGCTCTGATGGTCTGTGGGGCCAGACAGAGAGCCAGCGGCAGGTAGGTTACAGACAATAGTATTGATTCCATTTTTCTCTACCTACCTGCCTACCTGCCTGACTAACACCAACATCTGCACAGCTGCTCACCTTGTGTCTCTGTTGGGCTGCCGTCACTAACGCGCAGAGCTGCAAACAGGAGGAATATAAAGGGGAGAGTAAAAAGAGCTCGCTTCACATGCTCGCTCATTCACCAAACCTCCCTGTGCACATGCTGTCCAACACGTACAGATGATACACACACTCACACAAAACTCATTTACCCTCCGTGCTGCATTCACGGTCTCTAGACGTCTCCCTTTGCTCTCATTGTACCTCAAAGTCTACTCTCTTCCTTCCTCTCTCCCTCTTTTACACTCTCTAGTCGTCATCCTTCCATCTCCCCCTCTTTGCTCACGTTTCTCAAGCCTCACATCTCTACTAGCTCAGTAACCCCCCCATACACACACACACACACACACACACACACACACACACACACACACACACACACACACACACACACTCCAGTCTGTGAGCTACGTGTGTGTATGTGTGTGAACGTGTGAGAGATGGAAAGAGAAAGTGAACAAGAATGCAGGGAGGGCATGCGTGTGTGTGTGTTTGTATGTATGTGTGTCTGCTGAAGGGAGGAACATTGTGTGTGTGAGAGAGAGGGAGACGATGGGGGGAGGGAGGTAGGGTGGCGGAGAGGCTAGCAGAAAGTGGGGATGGAGGGGGAGGGTCAGAATCTCTAATAGGATGAGAATAGAGAGAAAATATGAAGCCCAGGAGTCTTGTGAACCTGCGAGCCTGACATTCCTGCCTCCTCCTGTGTGAACAGCAATCATGCCATCATCACGCTGATTACAGGATTTACGGTGTTGCTCCAACAAAACTGTAAATTGCAGCTGGACTGATCAAACGCACTAAATAAACCCAAAGTGGAGAAGCAGAGCCAATTACAAGAATGTGTTTTAATTACAAAGCTTAACATCAGAGGTGGACGATGATGCATGTTTCGCTGTTTGGTACAACCAAGGCTGGTTAAACCCATGAAACAGTGAGAAAGATTAAACTGCATGCATTAAAATAATAAATGGCTAAAGTTAGTATTTTTAGGCATTTACATTTCTGTCAGTTCTCATGTCTAAAAGCAGTTTGATTCCATCATTTGTGCTCCTCATGGAGAGGACAGAGCATTGCAGTTGTGTTCGTTGTATAACAGAATCATACGGCCCTGAGGGAAATTCAGAAATGAAAGTAAATCTAATTTAGAGCCACTGATTGGCTGTCTGTTCAGCGAGATGGAGCATAAACAATACACTTGAAGTGTAAGCATCATTAATGCCCCTGAAGTGTTCTGACCGTGTTGTACAACAGAAAGTATCACCAATGTGTCACACATTTAGAGACAATAAAGATAAACCGACAAAGGAAGACATTGGTTGTGGCCTGAAGGAGTGAGCAGTGACTGAGGCCTTTCAGAACATCTCTGTGATGGGTTGCTAGTTAAGACCCACTCCTAGAACACATTTGAAGGCATTACATTGAGAAAAATACAGGGACAAGTAAGCACATCGATCTCCTGGCATTTACTGAGAATTTGAAAAGCCCAGTCACAGGAAAGCAAGAACTGACAAACTACGTATGATGGGAATCGATCGGAACAAACTCGTCTTCACCTTCGTTCAGAAGCTTTCCAAAGAGGCGTTTGTTTCATAAATATGCAAGACGAGGATCCAAATGTAGGTTAGAATAACAACACTACACTATACATTCATTATAACCTATGCATATTCAGGATATACCAACACTGCCTATAGTCTGTGTCAAAAGAGCAGCAGGCACTGTAGACACAGTACAGCTGAATGTATTTCCTTCTTTGATCCTATTCAGTAGAACCTTCTTATTCACAGCTGTGATGCACTACAGGACTCTTTACATCCTCCTCCGTGGACTCAATCTTTCTGCAATGCCATGCCACCTACATTTGCATAGAAACAACATGCTGAATGTGTTTACAGTATCTGCTGTGATATGTGTGCTGCATGTTCTTCCGCACTGTCCCTTTGCACTCCATGTGTGCCGCTGTGCACTAGGTGCTTGCGCTGCACACATATCCCATCACATCGTGCATTAATGTCGCCCAAGACAAATTCCTCTATATTTACAAAAAAAGTGATGAGATCGGAGGAGACTCTCCATATGGTCTATCCACACGCAATAATTCTACTTTACAGCACGGCTTTCTGAGCAGAGGCGATTTAGACAACAATTGGACTTAAAAAAAACGAGAAAAAGCATCTCGATGGCATTAGCAGTGTCCCAACCTGAGGGACAAATGCAGAATGTCACAGGCAGGTGTGTGTGTGTCCGGGGTTGTGAGTGTACGAGTGTGTGTGTGTGTGTGTGTGTGTGTGTGTGTGTGTGTGTGTGTGTGTGTGTGTGTGTGTGTGTGTGTGTGTGTGTGTGTGCACTCTGCAGTGCCACTGAGAGACAAAGCACTGGGAGTGCTTCACAGGGATGACATCATCAGTCTGGGATGGTGTCTGCCTCGTCTGTTTTAGGATGCTCCAGTTCTCCCTCACAGTCCCCAGAGATCTGAGACGGCATCATTTAGGCAGAGCAATCACCCTCATCACACCTGTTCTCATAAGTAGTGTTTGTGAGCAAAGGGCTTTGAATAAGATTACATTTTAAGGGTGTTTCAAGGAAGAACAGGAAGCCTTTTTTACTCATGATTCCCACCGTGACAGAGATTCAGAGTAGCATATGTGCACGTGGATATATGGTAATATGTTTGTTTATCAATCTGCACACACATATGGACGGTGTGCAGCATCTGCCACAATATAAAATGAGCCAAGTTTAAAAATCTTTGCCACGTTGTATGAGAGGAAGGGAGTGAGGATGAGGCAGGGCAGATAGCTCTTCCTCCCAGACTCATAATCCTTGCCCCACACACCTTACAACTGTCAGATGTTCAGCAGTCTCTGCTGGCAGAGGAGCAGCATTGTGCTGGTGGATGATAAAGAACGCTTAGACTGACAGTGCCGAATCAGCACAATTCTGATATATGCTCCCTTTTTTCCAGGAGGGGAGGAGAGCCGGCTAAAACGCAGTGCAGATGGCTGCTGTCTCGACCACCAGTCCGACACACTGAGGGGAAGGGAGGAATGGGAGGAGGGTAATTAAACTGGGGGAATGTGTGTGATAGTGTGTGCTGGCATGGATGCAGAGGACAGCAAGAAGTGTTAACATAGAAGTATAATATTATCAAAAGTGATACCTGTTGTAACCTACAGTACATCCATACATGGATTACAGGCAGGGAGTCTATGGTCTTCATAGCGAGGATGTGTGAAATGCATATGAAGAGTGTGAGACTTGAAAGGATTGAAGGGAACAAGGGTAGTAGTAAAGAGGGAGAGTTATCATTGTTTTTTTTCTTTTAAAAGTGGGAGAAGTCAACTTTTTCTCATCCCGGATTTATTTATGATTTCATTCTTCGTTATTAATATTGATATATTTTGGTTTCAAGTCAGTTTGTCAGCAAGCAGAGGAAAACAAACATTGTCTCTATATCAGGGCTTATGTTGCATTTCCTAAACAATAGCCTACCTATATTTGTAAGGGTCTAGTTAATAACATTATTAATATGAAAATTAAAAAAAGACAATAACCTCCCCACGCTACTAATTCTTACAGTACCTCAAAGTAGAATTGTGGAATGAAACGGAGGATCAGCTTCCTCCCTTTAAAGGTTTTTGCTGCAGTAGGAACTACTGATTTCCTGTCAAGCAGCAGGTGGACCTCCTGACAAACATGTCCAGTGCTACCAATACTGCACACACAACGGGACAGGCTCATAGGGAAGTATAAAGACTGCAAGAGGACTTTCCTGAAGGCGAGAGTGTCTGATGAGACCTTCAGAGGACAGACGTTTGACGCAGTTGCAAAGGACAAATCATGTCATTAAGCACTATAAGATTCTCTGGCGGAGTAACAACATACTTACCTCTCTGCTGGGGGCACATTAGACGTGGCAAGGAGTGACTCCGCAGGGAAAGCTAGAAGGTTGTAGAGTTATCTCCGTGCTGTTTATTATGCGAAACCATACAACCAACTACCTCACACTGCAGAGCACAGACTGTAGAGCTGCTCTCCAAGCAAGATCCTCAGCAGCAGGGACGAAGGTGTCTGTGTACATTTACTCTAGGAACACACCCGTCTGGCTCCTGTCTACCTGTCAGCTGATCGCTCCATGCCTCACTACTGTTTTGAGCATGCAACATTCTCAAATCTTTTTTGTCTAGATGTCATTTAGAGAGATGTACAGATTAAATAATGATTGACACCTTTAGTTTTCTTTTGTGCATGTTTGACTTCATGCTGTTTTTTATTATTTCAATCTAAGCAAGGAATTTGAAATCCTCAGACATAAAATATTTGTGTGTGTGGTTAAGGTAGACAAAATGGACATTTGTTGAGCACTTAAGCGGAAAAGAAGGGTTACTTTGCCTGAAGAGATGCAATTACTGTTAGAAATCTGCACACAGTACTGGGTCGAGTGAAGCTACACTGAGTGTTGCTGCAATGGCCATGATGTAACAGGGACGGCTGCAGTGAAGGAGCTCAGGTTAAAGACTGCACGCAAGCCTGGAGGTAAGTTATGTGGAGCAGACATATACACACGCTCTAAGAGTCTCAATTGCATATCTGCAGATAGATATTGGTGTAGGACAAAGATGAGACAGCTGCAATAAACACATGTGCTGTAGGAAGGTGTGAGACGCCTTGGGACAAAATAAGAGACACACGTATCTCTGTCAAAAGTAGTCTGCAATCGGGAACATTGGAACAGACATGTTCACACATCTTAGCCTCACGTGCAGGTGTGATTACTACAAAGGCTTAATTTCACATGTTCATTCATAGTATTTGCAACCATTTCTTAGGAGTTGTTGCCCTCTACTGGTCACTGTGCAAACTCCCTCTCACTCGTCTATTGTTCTTGCTATCTGTGCTTTACTGTTATGTACAGGATGTTACAACGATCTCTAATCAAATGACATCCTAGAGAGCAAAACTCAAATCTTCTCCTCTCCTAAATCAGCAGCTGTTATAATGTCCCACTCACAATGAAACCATATTGTTTGGCTTTGCACATACTGCAGCTTTTCGTCCACATCAGCTGTCTGATTCTCACTAAAAGCGGTTAGGTGCCATCTGCATGCTGTAACACTGTCATCACCCTCAAGTCTGCTGTCAGCTGCGATGTCTAAATCTGGGTGACTTCTGCTCCACTGCCAAATGGAATATCCTTCATGTCACGCCGAGTGAAACAAACAAACAAGCCTTAAACTGAAACTTCTTTCGCTCTGCGGATCCTCGCTGCAGGAGTCGTAGTTGTTGCACTCTGCAATACCACGTCTGCTGGCACAATGCTACATTCTAACAGCTACGAGCCGTGAGTGTTGCATTACCCTGAGCAGAGATTCAGACATAACTGGGGCAAGATGATGTGCTACTTAAATGCCACTTAAAGAGTTTACGCAGGCCCTTAACAAAAACAGAAATACTTTAAGAAACGCTATCAACATTGTGGAGTATAAACATCTTTCACCTTCACTGAGGAAAGAGAGCAGTATGTGGGAGCTCTGCTGGGTCTCCCTGCTGCCTGTATGAAAATACTGCCTGGCATGTGGGATTTAAGGAATCCATCTTCCAACAAAGGATCATTACAACACAGTGCAGATCTCAGACCGCACCTATCTTTCTGCAGACATCGTGTGAAACTGTGCATGGCTATGGATGTCAATGAGAACAAACGGACATAGAGAAGAAACTAGATATATTTCATTTACTTGTATATCGACTCTTATTGCACTATTTCTATTCTATTTTATTTGTATTTACTTGCACTATTCTATCTGTTTTATTGTGTTGCACTGTTGGAGGAGCCTGTGACATAACATTTTCATCGACATAACTACACTGCAGCTATACCAATGACAATAAAAGCCTTGAATCCTTGAGATAGCCATGAGGCAACATGCTTGTGTTACTTTCTAAAATGTTGCCAGGTGAATTGGTTTCCTATTTTCTCCACCTCCATTTTTTTTTTCGGTATGCGTTTAGTGTCCTATTCCTCCTCCGTCTACCGCTCCCATCCCTTTCTCTTCCCTGTCCCAAAGTGCCCTCCTCTCCTCTCCTCTCCTCTCTCAACCTTTTCTCTATTCAGCCCTCATGGGTCTACATTTCCCTTTTGACCATCCCGTTTTCATACCCCAGACATTTCTGCTCGACCCACACATTCCGGCCTGCCGTTTTTCTTCCTGAAAGACTCCTCTACTTTATACCCAGCGTCTGCAATATTTTCAGAGTCACATCACGCAGAAATGCAGTGTAATTGTGCCAAAGTCAGCTATCCTTCTCCCTCCCTATATCTTTCGAACTCCACCCTTAAGCGGGACTGTCTGAGTGTCTAAACAGTGAAAGCCCACTCCAGCATAACAAACGTCTGGGGTGACTTATAAATGGGGCGTCTCGCTTGTTGAAGTTCAAAATTCCTCTCCTACTTGATCATCATTCACATGAAGTGACAAAACAATGGGAGAACACTTAAGGGTTACAATCCTTAAAAGACATGCAAGAAATCCACTTGACAAGGCAACAAGACGTTTGACCTTCAATGCTTTCATTCTGTATTTAATCAAATTAAAAACATGATGTAACTCAGGGAAAAGATGGAAAATGTTTCTCCAGGCTGAATGTAAAATATGAGCTGATTTTCAGTATGTCAAAGCCCAGTTTCATCCAGTATCTGTGCACCACCTTGGCCACTGCATTTAATTGGGAGTAACACATCTTTCAATAAGGGAGCGTCTCCATAATGTTGATGTGTGTAATCTAAGAGAGAAACACTTTGATCTACTGCAATATGCATGTATTTTTCCCCAGGTGAGAGCAATACTCTATCCTACACTAATCTGCTTTGGTTGACGCCAGCTTCACATTACAAGATCGCTAAATGAATGTTGCCATGGGAATATTTTGCCTGGCAACCCTAACATCCTGGCAACTAGCCAAACTGTTGCCATGGCACAGCTGTCAATCCACGTAGGCTGGGATTGGTGTGCGTCTGGCCTTTTCGTAGCCCCACCCTTTTAAAAGTTTTGAATCAAATGCACTATGGAGGAATTTATCTCAGGTTTTAAAGTGCTGAAGGTGTGTGTAGATCTGTAAAATGGTTCTGCCTGTAATGCCAAATAAAGAAACAGAGAACCATTGGCCGACTTTTTTAGGCAAGTCATAAATCAGTTTGGGATTTTATCATCTGGTCAGCCAGAGCATCAAAGTGGTGGGATAATAATCTTTCATTATATAACTGACTGTGGAAAAGCATTCCTGAATTCTTGGATAATCATGATTACATAACTTTCCATTACCCCGTGTAATTTATTGCCAAATCATTCAAGAACAAACAATTCCCTTTTCACGAAAGGCATACATATAAATGTAATCCAAATCTATAAAGGCTCAAAGACTACATTAGTCAACAACATGTGTGTGTATGTGCATTTTTGCAGGCCTAGTCCTTTGTCTTCCAGAAAATAATTTGAGATCTGGAGATAAAGAACGAGATTTGGGAGTGAGCTATTTGGTCGACCAAAAAATAAAAATAATTGAAGACACCTATGACTTTTCTTGTTACAGACCTTCAAATACTCAATCTGCACCAACATTTACATTCTACTGAATATCAACAACGTGATTTCATATTTCTTCTGATAACATAGTGCCCCCATTATCTAAGCCATAATTTCCCTTGTAAATTGAAAAGTTTGAATATAGGAATAACCATGGAAAAACCAGGACCCGGGGAAAAAGTCAGATAGATCGATGGAGGGTTAGGAGAATAGATGAATGTAAATGTATAACTGGTTGATTGATGGATGAGTAAAATGTAAAGGAACTATAGTTACCTTGAGATCAGTGCCTTGTCAGTGTGTCAGCTCTCCTCAGATATTAGGCAGAAGCAGACTGAAACACAAACAGAAAACACACACACACACACACACACACACACACACACACACACACACACACACACACACACACACACACACACACACACACACACACACAGGTTAGAGGGAGAGAAGCTGGCCATGTGAATAGAAAGACTGTTTAACCAAGAGGTCACAGGTTCACACACACACACACACACACACACACACACTCATCTATTTCCTTTCCACACACACACACACACACACACAGGTTAGAGGGAGAGAAGCTGGCCATGTGAATAGAAAGACTGTTTAACCAAGAGGTCACAGGTTCAATCTCTGCAACAGCTGAAGTGTCACTGGACAAGACCATCAAAAGCTACCGACTTACTCGTGAGCAGCCTTAGACAACAGCTCCAAAGTATAACACACACGGTCACTTTAGAGCACATTTTTGAAATATAAAAATATATAGTGTTTCGTCCTGCTATATTTGAGTCTTTAAATCTCATTCATCTCAGACAGCATGTAAGTCAGACAAACACAGCAAACAGATTCAGGTTTTTTGCTCTTTTCGTCATGTGGACATTCATTCATTTCAGTATTTAATTTAAGAGGAATTTAAAAGGATATGAGTAATGAAATGACTATAGGCAGAACTGAGGTCCTCACTCAATACATACACTTTTTAGAAAGAATCAAAAGGGTGCAGTCACAATAAGATAGTAAATGAAGGTCACATAAAATATACCACGAAGATGATTCTATTTTTAACTTCTGTGAACATTCAGACAGAGAGTATATTCTATCAGTGAGACAATTCATTCACACACATTTACAAAAGTAAAATGTAACGTTTCGCTTTGCTTCCTGAGTACTACTTGATAAATGTTTGGATATTAACACAAGTTAATTGCTTATTGTGAGCACACTTGCTTTCTGCTATTACAGAGGATTACTATTTTGGACGATACCATTTTAGTGCTTCACTGGTTGAAGTCATCAGGGTTGGACATTACCGGCAGCACACAGAACATCAATTTTGTTTCATGCTTTTTTCTTTCTGTTTGCGATTGTCTGGATAAACATGTGAGGGTGTTTCAATCTTGATATCTGAAAGCAATCTCAATGCACACACACATGCGTCCTGCAGTGTGGACAAAGCGATGCACCAGCCTGGAGAACTAAGCCTCCTGCTCCAGTTTGATAAATATAACTTCAAAAGAAGCAGCCAAACAGCTTCAGCGGGCCAACTGCACAATGAGCATAATAACTCCCCCCCCCTGGGAGCTCCAGCCTAGTTCATTTACCCTTGCAGAGCGCTGCCATGTCTGTACGTGCACATGTGTCTTTGTTTCACTGCGAGCCCCTCAGAGGCTCCCCACCTTCTGCTCTGTACAAAAACGGATGTATAGAACCTTTTGGACCTCATTTTTACAGAGGAAATGCATCCCCCCTCCCTTCTATTTGCCCCTCACATGCCTGATTGACCACAGCACCCCTTAAAGAGGTCAAAGGGCAGACAAAACGGTCTGGTGTCATGGCAACCTGTGTGCCACCAACCAGAATGCTAAGGGGGTAAGCAGGGGGGGTCCAATGAGCTGTCAGCTAAACCTTTGAGAATGCCGCCTTGTGTTTAAGCTAATGTGTGTACAACATACAAACACATACACACACACATAATGCACATGCACTTTGAAAGGACCCTAATTTGTACACCCAAAACCCCCCATGCCATGCAGCTGAGTGTAACACCCATCAGAGTCTCAGATGGCGCGCACGCTGCGGTGCGTTTGCTGTTGCTGCACATGCATGCGCCTGAAAGTGTGTAGTTCCGTGTGCACAGGAGACACTCCTGTGTAAAAGGTTCTTTGTGACCGCTCGATGCAGTGGCAGTGTTTACGTGATGGGGGAGGGGGGCTGACGGATAAATGGGAAGCAAATGCATTCAGATCAATACTAAGCTGAGAGAGGGTGAGCGGGGTTGAGAAGAGAGAGTTGAAGGTGGGGAGCAGAGAGGGAGGGGCCACGGAGGGACTGATTAATCATTCCTGTATTTGTATTGACTTTCTGTAAAAGGGGTGAGTCAGAACCTGAATTATGCGTATGTGTGTACGTACTCAATGAGAGCACAAAGTCATCAATTACACTGTAGCCAGTTTAGCCGTGCACCGCCTACCTTTTAATATTCCCAGTGTGTACTTACAACTTTTAGCCAGTTAGTTTGCATATTCAATGCAATGAGCGTGAAAGATTAAATTATTCATGTTTTTTAAAAAGAGCTAAGCTAACTGTTCAGTTTGAACAGTCACAGGGAAGGGAAGGAGGTGAACAGGAAATCCCCTGTGAGAAGTTAATGAGGAGCTGACGACGGAACAGACACAACAGAGAAAGCGGGAGGAAGGGAGGCAGCTAGAGGTGGAGGAGGGGAATGCTGCCCTGACATCTGACCCTTTGGCTGTGACCTTGTTCATTGTCTGAGGACAGAGACTGGACACATCTGAGCATTGGCAGCGTGTCAGGAACCATATGAATGTGATATAAAAATATACTTTGCAGCTAATTATTTAACCCAGACAGCAATGCTGTGCTCAACCCACACCAAACCCCTAATTAAATAAATAAAATTGACCTAATTAGTTTTCATTTATAACTGCACAAAACCAACGTTGCCAAAGGCAGTGTTTTTCTTTAATTACGACCCTTTTAAAAACAGGGACTTGTCAGAGGACGGAGGGCCCAGCTAACTGAATGAAAACCCCATTCAGTGTTACCTTGAACTTGAACAATGAGTCTGGTGTTTGTGCTGGGGCCACTTCCTGACCTTTCCATGCCTCTGTGGAAGCAACCAACCGCAGCCGCTCCTTTCATCTTACAGATGTGACCCTGACGACCCACACTGACCAAAGAACAGCCGGCAACGGCAGGTTTTACTTCCACTACTGACTCCTGCATCTTTGACTTGCAAAAGCTTGCTGAAATATCTTATTTGCCTATAAATGTTTATAGAACAAAACTTAACTTCAACCAGTTGATCATAGAAATCAGACTAATGAATTGTTATGCTTACACTCTAAAAACGAATTGAGGCGACCTTTCACCTCCACTTAATTAAATGCATGGTTGCAAGATAAAAATGTGATTTAATTGATTTAGATAAACATTTTAAGTTGCCAACATTAATTTATAAGTTGTGTTGACGTAATAATGTTGGTAATTACATCAACTTAATATTGTGTGTAATTTGAACTCTGATTTCTGGGTTAATTGACTTAAAACTAAATTCAAGTTGTACTAAGTAATGCAATTGGCTTGATAACTTAATTGTTCTACACCTTGAGTTAAGGATTTCAAGTCCACTCCCACTTAACATGCCTGGACAAGTTCCGACAGTTAAGACAAATAGAAATACTACACAAAGGACATTTTAAGGTGAGTGTCATCTTTTGTCATTCAAATACAGCAGATACTGTAGCCTTGTAGTTGCACTGTATAGGCAAATTGCTGTTTGACCTAAATTAGCATCCTTTGAACTGTGAATAGTTCTGTGAGAGGATACAAAGTAGTAGAGGCTACTGTGAGAGTAAAAATACTTTGGTTACTATTGTGATATCGCTTTTTATTAAAAATGAATCTCGGTGAAGCAGATCAAGGACTTGCTTCTTTAGGTAGGATCGTTATTTAGAGTTGTCATTGAAATGCAAGTTGTTGGCAGTCACGAATTCAGAATATATTCATTTAGGTAATTTCTCTTTTTTTCCTTTTTCAAAAATAGCACAATACACTTGAGGTACGCAGAGAACTATAGCCATCCGCTGCCTTGTCGTGTACGTTGGAGAAAAGGAAGAGGACCTTTTCAAGGAGTTTAGCGACGTAATTGAAATCTTGAAATAAAATAAAATCCATACACAGTGTAAAAACACAGGACAAAAGCACTGCTCTCTGTCAGTTACATTTTGAAGCATATTGCACTTTTGGCCACGCCCTAATCAATAATATCTTAGCAACGTTCAGCATGGATAGGTGTTGACAGCAATGGCATGGGAAAAGGATTGTGTAACATTTGAAAAGTGGCTTCTGCTCTTCACTTAACCAGTTCAACTATTGTATGGAACCTGCAAAAAAGATGAGAAGATACACTAAAACTTGCACGGTTGTGATTGACAAAATCTGTCCACATGCATTTAAACACTAGGCAAAGTACTCAAAGCCACCTCTGTGTGTCTTCAGGACCACATTGCCATGATGACACACACATGCAGACTCAATAGGTGAAAACAATACCAGCGTTGCTTTAGCAGCTGGTAATAATGACTCTGAATTAGCTAAGAGTGACAGTTTAAAAAGTATGCAATTACCAAATTCATTATCTCTTATGCGCTAAGCTATTATTTAATGAGCATTTATTTGTTGTGTCCCCATTTCCCATGGTAATATGGCTAATGTGTTTATTTATTATTTGTGGGGCGATTTAAATTTGTGTTATTTATCTTTTTTTTCAAGATTTAAATGAAGCTCAGCGCAAGTTCTTTCAGGAAGACTGGTTGTATATACATTCACTCCGCAGCTGCATATAATCAGCTCATCACAGGCGTTCTCTTTAACCTATTACATTTCACCTCATTCTCCAGCAGCCAATCAACGTGCTGCAGCCAAACTATAAAATGGTTCTCCCCTCTCCTGCAGTCAGCTGTGATTTCAGGTGTTCATGCACCTTATCATATGGCATGTGTCNTGATGGCAGCATTTATTTGCTGTGTCCCCTTTAATTTCCCATGGTAATATGGCTAATGTGTTTATTTATTATTTGTGGGGCAATTTAAATTTGTGTTATTTATCTTTTTTTTCAAGATTTAAATGAAGCTCAGCGCAAGTTCTTTCAGGAAGACTGGGTGTATATACAT